>NC_034188.2:75225943-75249723 GCF_002021735.2 Oncorhynchus kisutch | reverse complement strand
ACTGAGCTGCACTTCCTAACCTCCTGCCCAATGTATGACCATATTAGAGAGACATATTTCCCTCAGATTACACAGATCCACAAAGAATTTGAAAACAAATCCAATTTTGAAAAACTCCCATATCTACTGGGTGAAATTCCACAGTGTGCCATCACAGCAGCAAGATTTGTGACCTGTTGCCACGAGAAAAGGGCAACCAGTGAAGAACAAACACCATTGTAAATACAACCCATATTTATGCTTATTTATTTTATCTTGTGTCCTTTAGCCATTTGTACATTGTTAGAACACTGTATATATATATAATATGACATTTGTAATGTCTTTACTGTTTTGAAACTTCTGTATGTGTAATGTTTACTGTTCATTTTTGTTGTTTTTCACTTTATATATTCACTTTGTATGTTGTCTACCTCACTTGCTTTGGCAATGTTAACACATGTTTCCCATGCCAATAAAGCCCTTGAATTGAAATTGAATTGAGAGACAGAGAGAGACAGAGAGAGAGAGACAGAGAGAGACAGAGAGACAGAGAGAGAGACAGAGAGAGAGAGAGACAGAGAGAGACAGAGAGAGACAGAGAGAGAGACAGAGAGAGAGACAGAGAGAGAGACAGAGAGAGAGACAGAGAGAGAGACAGAGAGAGACAGAGAGAGAGACAGAGAGAGAGACAGAGAGAGACAGAGAGAGACAGAGAGAGAGACAGAGAGAGAGAAGCGTACTGAAAGTTCTAATTTCAGTGTCTCTCTGTGTCTCACTGAGCATCTGGAAACTACAAACTTTGTGCTCTTTATGTGTCTTTTATGGAAAGGATCAGTACTGGGATTGTGATTATGATAAGACCTGCTATTAACTTCCATCCCAACCCAATCGAAAACAAAACAGCACACAAACAGAGCAGAGATTCAAGGCAAATATATGCTTTATTTCACTCCATCTCGCCATCCTTTCCTTCCCTCTCCCTCTCTTTTTCTATAGCAAGTGGCCAGACTGTAGCATAGCCGGGGGTGGCTGGATAGTTCTGGAGAGAACTGAAGAGTTCTGGAGAGAGATGGAGAGTTCTGGAGAGAACTTGAGTGTTCTGGAGATATTTGGAGAGTTCTGGAGAGAACTTGAGTGTTCTGGAGAGTACTGAAGTGTTCTGGAGAGTACTGAAGTGCTCTGGAGAGAGATGGCGAGTTCTGGAGAGAGCTGAAGACTGTGTCGGACATGTTCAGGATGGATGGAGAGTAGACAGAGAGAGTGTGTCTGTCTCAGAGCTATTCAGTTCAGAGGCATTGGCCAGAGCACAGTCCAACATAAAAGTCTATCTCCCGCCAACAGCTCCTTTCTGCTCCATTCCTCTCCATGTCTGGTCTGGTCTGTATCTCTCTGTGTGTGTGTGTGTGTCTCTGTGTGTGTGTGTGTGTGTGTGTGTGTGTGTGTGTGTGTGTGTGTGTGTGTGTGTGTGTGTGTGTGTGTGTGTGTGTGTGTGTGTGTGTGTGTGTGTGTGTGTGTGTGTGTGTGTGTGTGTCTGTGTGTGTGTCTGTGTGTGTGTGTGTGTGTGTGTGTCTCTGTTCACTCTACGTCTGACCTGGCAGCCACCCAGCAACCACTCCACTCATCTCCCTCCAAACAGCACACACCATGGCGGCCCGGAAGCTTTTTATAATGAAGAAAAGCTGAAGGCAATGGGAGCAGTAAATATAAGGAAGGATATTAGATGGGCTATTAACATGATGCTGGGCTATCATAATGAAAGGGGTTTGTTCTCAGTGTAGTAAAACACTGACCCAAGGAATAGTCTTCACTATCATTGCAGCACTGATAATACGGAACATGACCATGCTGATATCTGAAGATGCTGATACCATCCATCCGTTCATCCATTCATCCGGTCACCCATTCATCCGTTCATCCAATCATCCGGTCACCCATTCATCCATTCACCCGTTCATCCATTCATCCGGTCACGCACTCACCCATTCATCCGTTCTAGGCTAATTGAAGAGCTGAAATTAACCTGATCTGATAACTAACTGGTCTCTACGTATTGTCATCACACAGAATTATGTGCTAGATAGACTGTCTATATGACTATTCTCCATCCTCAGAGCTCTCCCTGAATAGACTAGTCCAGGCAGAGAATGCAGAGATACAGTACATTCGGAAAGTATTCAGACCCTTTGACTTTTTCCACATTTTGATATGTTACAGCCTTATTCTAAAATGCATTAAATCAATGTCTTTCCTCATTGATCCACTCACAATACCCCATAATGACAAAGAAAAAATGTGTTTTAGAAAACCTGCACCGGAGCATTCAGGAACTCAGACTGCGGTGAAGGTTCACCTTCTAACAGGACACCGACCCTAAGCACACCGCCAATACAATGCCGCAGTGGCTTTGGGACAAGTCTCTGAATGTCCTTGAGTGGCCCAGCCAGAGTCCGGACTTGAACCCGATCAAACATCTCTGGAAAGACCTGAAAATAAGTGTACAGCGACGCTCCCCATCCAACCTGACAGTGCTTGAGAGGATCTGCAGAGAAAAATGGGAGAAACTCCCCAAATACAGGTGTCCAAGCTTGTAGCAAGCTTGTAGCGTCGTACCGAGAAAGACTGTAGGACTTAATCGCTGACAAAGGTGCTTTAACAAAGTACTGAGTAACTGGGTCTGAATACTTAAGTAAATGTGATATTTCTGGGGGGGGTTTAAATTCATTTGCAAACCTGTTTTCCCTTTGTCATTATGGAGTATTGTGTGTAGATTGATGAGGCGAAAACACAATTTAATCAATTTTAGAATAAGGCTGTAATGTGACAAAATGTGGAAAAAGTGAAGGGGCCTGAATAATTTCCGATTGCACTGTATTCCAGCTGGAATGCCCCTCTTGAGATACTCAGGAAATTTAAAAGAGTATTAATCAGATTGCTCAGCTCACCGGCCAATAAACAACACACACACGCACGCACGCACGCACGCACACACACAAACACACACACACACACACACACACACACACACACACACACACACACACACACACACACACACACACACACACACACACACACACACACACACACACACACACACACACACACACACAGAGAGACAGAGAGAGACAGAGCAGGCAGATAGGGAATAGAAAACAAACTCTCTCAGCAGGCTTGGAGTGCACCACATGAAAGGGCAGCTTCTGACCTGCGTGCGCACTAGTCTTGCAATTCAATTTGGAGTCACAACATGCAAGCTGACAGAGACTGGTTTATTGTCTAAATGTTACCTGACTGGGAGAGGATGTCGTGAGGTGGCAACCACTGTTGGTGATTCATATACTTTAAATCGCAGAGACACAGGAATAGAACAGCAGGACAGGACAGGTAGCACTTCTTCTCTCCTCTGCTGTTCTCTGAAGCTGAGGGCATATTTAAAGAGTGACTGCCTTTACAAAGCAACGAATCCCTTTGGAAACAGACTATGTGGCATCGGTATGAGTGTGAAACCGTTATTCTAGTGTTTATATTACAAATTGTAAATAAGATCATTTTGGTCATAGGGTCAATCAGGTGTAAAACGGAGTGTGGACATCCGTTGGTCACAAAGGGTAAATGGAGGTTGGGTTTTGATTTGACTTTGTCCATTTGCCCACTAACATCATTTCGACCGCTGCTCACAGGCCTGCTCTTGCCCATGTCAAACACGTACTGTAGGTGCGCTAGCCCACTAGTCCAGCAATCAACACAGTGCTGGGCGCGGCCCAGGCAGCGAGTGGTGCTTTCCACTCGCTTGCCCTGGATCGAGGTGAGCGCTTTTCTCCACAATGCAAGTTTCACATTTGGAAAGCTTACCCTTTATTTGATTGACCATTTCTACCGATCTTTTGAAGTCATTGTCACTTGGTTAATAATACAAATTGGAATTGAAATGTTACAAATCTAAAAATAAAAATTCCGCTAATTCTAGAGCACAAGCCTATATGGACACATTGATTCACCATGAGGAATCGGCGGCTAAAGAAATAAGCAGAAAGGAACTAATGGTATTTTCCAGTGGAGGCTGCTGAGAGGAGGACGGCTTATAATAATGTCTGGAACGGTGCAAATGGAATGGCATCAAACACATTTGATGTATTTGATGCCATTCCACTCATTACGCTACAGCCATTACCACGAGCCCATCCTCCCCAATTCAAGTGTGACCAAACTCCTGTGGTTTTCACACTTGCATTCGGAAAGTATTCAGACCCCTTGACTTTTTCCACATTTTTTCATGTTACAGCCTTATTCTAAAATGTCCTGATCAATCTACACACAATACCCGATAATGACAGTCAGTCGGCTTTAAAATAACCAATCTGTCTTTTTAAAGTGAACTCTGGGTATATCTCCGTTCTCTTTGCATTCACACTGCCTTTGTCTTTGAATGAGGACTCAACTCTTTTGCAGTTCACTTCACCTTTTTTAAGGTCCAAGTCCTCTTTGCATTCACATTGCTATGTTTAGAAAATAACCAAGATATCTTTCCAACATTCACTCAGTGCATGCTGGGTAAAAGTACAGCACAAGCCATTCCATCAGAACGTTCAATCGGAAAGCTAGATATACTGTACCTACTTACATTTTGGAAGCTAATAGATTGCATTTTGTTAAAAGATGAGACATAACAATTGTAATCAGAAAATAATATTAACATGTAGATATTACTGGTAACAGATGAATTACCAAAAGAATAACTGCATACTAAATAATGCTGTAGGCCTAATTTAATATTGTACACTGAATGTAGGTTACTTTAAGAGCTATAATGGATTGTGTACCTATGTTGTGAATCTCACCATATATGTGGTTGTCTTCTCGCTCTATTCAAACCCCACAATTGAATAAACAGCTTATGAAGCTATATTAGCCTATCGATCAACATATTAAAACAAATAAATCTCTATATTATAAAAACAAAGTCAATATTAAGAAGGTGTTCCTAATGTTTGGTATACCCAGTATATATGAAGGTTCAGCCCAAAGCTGTCTAGCGAAATTGCAACATTGTATCAATTAGCCTTTTCCCGGCCTTCAGAGTTTCCCTGGCCAGTGAATTTTAGACAGACACAACTGTTTTGCGCAAAGGGAAATGTGTTCAGGTATTTTATGATGTTTCCACTGGATTTATGGGATCTTTAGAGCATGACATTTTGCTCGTTCATACCGAGGCCTGGTGATTATCAAGAGGGAGAGTGTTGGAAACATTATTCAAATACTGTGAGGAACTGTATCTATTCACAATGGATTTGTTTTTGTTGACTTTGTTGACACTGTGAGGTGAAGAAAAAATATAACTGAGAAGCTCAGCTTATTAGTGGTGGTGAGATAAGACAATCAGACATCCTACAGCCATTTAGCCTACTTCTACGAGTGTCAGATTCACATGCTCAGTAAACATTAAGAGGACAGAGAAACCAGACAATTGCTCATATCTCACATTGAGCCTCCAAACAAAATACAATGAAAAAAACGGTATGGTATGAATGGTATGAAATCAGTGGAGGCTCCTCAGAGGAGGAAGGGGTGGACCATTCCTACTCAGTGAATTTCATAAAAATAAAAATAGTGAAACATTAAAAAGGTTGTCCTTTCCAGATAAAACTATACTAAATATATTCACATCACCAAATAACTGATTAAAACACAGTGTTTTGCAATGAAGGTCTACAGTGAAGCTGGAGGACAGCTAGCTTCCGTCCTCCTCTGCATACATTGACTTCAATACAAAACCTAGGAGGCTCGTGGTTCTAACCCCCTTCCATAGACATACACAGTAATTCCAGAGGATGTCCTCCAACCTATAAGAGCTCTTGTAGCATGAAATGGCATGTTGTCCACCCAATCAATGGATCAGACAATGTATCTAGTACTGAAAGCATAGCTAGCACTGCTGTGCATAAAATGTGGTGAGTAGTTGACTCAGAGAGAGAAAGACAATAGTTTTTAACAAATGTTTTTTTAATTTTTTTAAAGAGAAGCTTAGAGAGAGAGAGAGATTTTGTTGTATTTTTTTCAGTTACTTAGCTAGCTAACAAAGCTACCTAATTTAGCCTTCTCAAACACCCAGCTCAAACAGAGAGGAATGCTATTTATGTTAGCTAGCTGGCTAAGGCTATCCAACACTAGAACTCTTCCAAGTCAAGGTAATCTTTCGGTTTTATTAATTTATTGCCACTGGGGCCCGCTGGTGTAACTGCTAAACTGCTTGCTTTACACTGTGCTGCGGGATTGTAGTGGGTTTACTAAAGTGTTCGTTCTAGTAGCTATGTTGACTATGATGTTAGCTAATATGGTGACATTAACAACAATGTAGGCTGTGTGTGGCAGTAACCGGTTATGCGGTATGAAGGTTTAGCTTGGAAAGATGTTTTTGCCTGTGCAATGAAGTCCACAAATGAAGGGAAAAGGTGAGAGGAGAGCACATAGATGCAAGAAGGAAATATACAATGAGCAAAGTGATGATGGTGTTTTTATGTGGCTGCTATGAAAGTATGGCAAGGGTGGTCAGGGGTGAGTTCATTCCGCCGATTCTGTTGAAAGACTTGTCTTAAACTGACGCAAACGGAACAAAACGGGGATAAACCTACCTGAATTTGTCCAATAGAAACCCTCATTTGCAACTGTTTGGACTAATTATTACACTCTAGAACAGCTAGATTCAGGCAAGAGTGTGTAAGGAGGTATGTAATATGTCACTGTCTGCAATCTTGATTACTCCAATTTGCCTCTTGACCTGTGCATCTACTTATAATCTTTAATCTGAATATTAGGGGTGTAGCAACCTGATGATGGGTATACGGAAAATGTAAGTATCATGTAGTAGCCTAAGCCTATCAATGTTACATTGAACTGGCTGAATGGAATATGAATAACAGTCATCCAATATGCTGTAATAGAAATAAGGCCATCATCCACCAACAGCCACTGTATGAAATAAACCAAAACTTGTTTCTCACAAGTGTAGCAGGTTGTGAACTCTGCAAACAACATTTCCACTCCAAGAATGAGAAACAATGACTGTATAGCCCTAATTAATCCATGCATTAACATAAATTTATGTAACCAAATGACAGGGATTAACAGTAAATGGGGAACTGATCAAAGGGCAAACAATTAACACAATAAAACAATGAATGCGCAATAATTGGCAGAAGACAGCTCAGAGCAGAGAGTTAAGCGCGTTCTGGAGAGAGACGCGCCTATATCTTCGCTACACACCCTTCCCCTTTATCCTTGTCTCAACATTTCAAATTATATTTAAGAAACCTTATCTTCACACGCATTTTAGATGCATTGCTATTGACTGACAGCCAGCACCTGAATAATCAGCTATACTTCATTAGAAAGGTGATTTTTTTTCAACCCCTGCTGCGCTCTGCACCCCCGACTCAAAACATCTTCCCAAAGCTATATACCTGTATGTGGAGGCAAGTGGGTAAGATACATCCTAGGGTGGTCTCGTGACAGTGGTAGCCTAATGAGCTAAATATCAGTATACTATTCACAATGAATTATTCTTGTAAAATTGGTCAGATTAATAATTTCAGACAATGAAGAATGATGCTGTTTAGTGCTGAGTGATAGGAGGGAGCGGTATGACAGAAAAAAATATGAATATGAATCCACATCTCTCCTCCCCGTGACGTAACAGTCTAGTCCCGGGGAGCGTTGGTCTCCGGTCCCGTCTTATCACTAAGCAGTTAGTTGGGCATCCAACAACCATCGAACGAGCTCTGTTAACTATACCGCGCAGCTTCACGGTTTCTTCACGGAAGAAGCCTCCCTCTCAGCCTCGCTTTGTGTATTATTACACTCTTTGCTCGCTATCTTTAGTCGAAGTCGGACATATCATTAGTGAACAGTTTTACGGCTTGAAGGAGAGAAAACGTTGGGACAAGCTGAATAGAAGGAGCGGGCGGAAAGGATCGAGAGAGAGAGAGTGAGAGAGAGAGAGAGAGAGAGAGAGAGATAAAGAGGTCACCGTGCCCTGTCTGCATTTCGCTCTCACCACGCCATGAAGATGCAGAGAATATCCGAGGTGGTGCTGCTGATGGCCGGGGTTGCAGTGGGGCTGTGTGCTTGTCACACAGTGAAAGGTAGGTTAAGGGGAACTTGGCGCTCCCTACCCCCTGCGTGGTGCGCTCTCTCTGTCACTTTGCAATGTGCTTATTGTTGAAGAGGCGGCAATGGGAGGGAGGAATATAGGGAGAGGAGAGAGCGTCCATATCGGAGTGTTTTCACCTCTAATGTGGGCTGATTGCGCTGTGATTGTATTTATTTAGAATCTCTGATAACAGATGGTTAAATGGCTGTGATTTGTAAAGCAGTCGTGGCAGAGGGTGAATTATAGGGAGGCTGGCTGATAAGTCTATTTCCGAGTGGAGGTGCCTCTGGGACCTGTCATTTCTTATCAGGAGGACTGGTGCCGCTGCATTGAGTGTACCAATGTGTCCAAGTTTTCACTGTGACATCTGCCTATGGATATGGTCCCTCACCATGTGATAGGCATGTTATAGCCTGCCTCCTCGAACCGACCGAGACGGATATTGGGGTTTTGAAGAGATATGAGGTGGTAAGAATAGTAGAAAGTAGTCTGATATCTTATTGATGATGAGGACTATTTAGGCATATAATGTCCTGATGCTGATATAAATATGAGTAAGCCCCTACTTATCAGATATTGATATAATGATGCCGATGCTGGTGATGATGATGCGTATTATGGCGGCAGGGTAGCCTAGTGGTTAGACCGTTGGACTAGGTTGCAAGTTCAAACCCCCCAGCTGACAAGGTACCAATCTGTCATTCTGCCCCTGAACAGGCAGTTAACCCACTGTTCCTTGGCCGTCATTGAAAATAAGAATGTGTTTTTAACTGACTTGCCTAGTTAAATAAAGGTAAAATATTTTGTTATTAGCCATATAATTATCATCACGGGCTTTTTAGGCTAATGTTTCTATTGCAGAATGATGAGCGATTAATTTATATCGTTAATGGATTGCGGACTGCACTCCCTCGGTGAGCTAAATATATCTGTGTTATAGCACATATGAGACTAACTGCTCTCGAGCTGCTCACGAGCCACTCCGGTGCCACAGGTAAATTGGTGGATTTGGCACCAGGTACACATGAATAAACTCCCCGTAGACTGTGACTGCTGTTTGGGGAGCGTAATAACAAATGTTGCACCTGTCACTTTGTCTGGCAGCAGTGGCAGTTGCCGGATGCATGATAAGGTGTTGCTCCGCGCATTTCCCTGTGCTTCGGGAAGGAAACAGCCTTTGGGTCTGGCTTCACATGCGCCCAATATGCCTATCTGTCTCTATCTGTTGTCCCAGTAGTATGGATGCATATGATACAAACGAATGATCTGATTAGGGAGGCGAAGCTTGTGCTTCATCTGCATTTTCAATTGAATATGATTATAGCCTGACCCGGAGCAGAGCGCGCTCGCGTGTGTGTGTGCGTGTGTGAGCGAGAGATAGGGAATGCACTAGCTGTCTATGATGCTGATTTGCAATAAGAGCCTGAGTGTGTTTTAATGTGTTGGTGTTTATTTGCAAGTGGATACATGGTCTGTCACCAACTCTATCCACAAATGTGTAGACTTTGTCCATCTCGAGATAGCATGATAGTAGCTCAGGACTGTTGGACTTTTCAAGCCACTGCTTGGCTGCTAAGTGAGAAGTAAACACATTACTGTCGAGTCAATGGGGGTGGAAACGCCGGCACAACACGGTTCTAATTAAGTCCCCAGGGCGCAACATAGGAGAAAATGAGAGCCCATTGTTTACATACAATACATGACCAAAAGTATATGGACACCTGCTTGTCGAACATCTCATTCCAAAATCATGGCATTAATATAGAGTTGGTCCCCTCTTTGCTGCTATAACAGCCTCCACTCTTCTGGGAAGGCTTTCCACTAGATGTTGGAAAATTGCTGCAGGGACTTGTTTCCATTCAGCCACAAGAGTATTAGTGAGGTTGGTGCACTGATGTTGGGCGATTAGGCCTGGCTCGCAGTCTGTGTTCCAATTCATCCCAAAGGTATTCAATTGGGTTGAGGTCAGGGCTCTGTGCAGGCCAGTCAATTTCTTCCACACCAATCTCGACAAACACACCGATTCCCTTCACTGGAACTAAGGAACTAACTAAAACAGCACCAGACCATTATTCCTCCTCCAACAAACACAGTTGGCACTATGCATTGGGTCAAGTAGCATTCTCCTGGCATCTGCCAAACCCAGATTCGTCTGTCTGCCTAGATGGTGAAGCGTGATTCATCACTCCAGAGAATGCGTTTCCACTGCTCCAGAGTCCAATGGCAGTGAGCTTTACACCACTCCAGTCTACACTTGGCTTTGCACATGGTGATCTTAGGATTGTGTGCTGGCTGCACGGCCAAGGAAACCCATTTCAGGAAGCTCCCGAAGCTCCCGAAGAACAGTTATTGTGCTGACGTTGCTTCCAAAGAGAGTTTGGCACTTGGTAGTGAATGTTGTCACTGAGGACAGACGATTTTAACGCACTACATGCTTCAGCATTACATGCTTCAGCACTCGGTGGTCCCTTTCTGTGCCACATTGAAAGTCACTGACCTCTTCAGTATGGACTATTCTCCTGCCAATGTGTGTCTATGGAGACACTAATTTGAAGGCGTGTCTACATGCATTTCTATACGTAGTCTGTCTGCTGCTATCCTGGCCCACTAGCCGCATTTAAAGATGGCATTTTCAATTGCCATCTTTAACTCCGTGTAAAAGCGAGAGAAACGTGAGACATACAGTAACGTTCTGAACTTGTAACATAGTAACATTATCTTCTGTCATGATGCAGCTTTTCTTTAAAATGTTCCATGTGACAGTTGAACCGTGCGTCTACTGTATGTCCTTTAAGTAACTAGAGAAGACTCAGGAATTGGCTGTTCTACAGAACAACTTTGAGGCGCGGTCTTCCCCTGTCATTATCTGTGTTGTATTTCAAGAACCGTGAACTGACGACACTCCTTTTAATCAAAGAGATCCTCAAGGCATCCGCTCCAAACCTAGAGCTGTGTGTTTATGCCCGTAAGTATGTGTGTTGGTGCATGTTGACAGCAGCCAAGTATGCAAAACTGCGAAGAGGCGGCGAAGCTATTTACAAAGGAATTATTGCATTCACGGTTGCAAACGGTGACTCAAACGATTTCTCCCACAACCCACCATGTCTCACGCTCAGCAGCGTGGTGGGGGGAATTTATTCGCGGTTGAGTAGAAAGCTGTGCAGTGGTTTTTGCCAGAGATGCCCGGAGCTGCGCTTTTGTGTAATTCCAAGCAATATGAACTATGAATTTAGATAGCTCATTACCTATAGTATGTGTATTTTCATTTAGCTACCCACAGCGTCTGTTTCCATCGAGGAACCTTTTGCAGCTTTATTATTTTGGGGGGTAAACACACAACTATTATTTTTCAATCAGAAAGTACACACAAACAGTACTTCAAATGTAATATGACTCAGTCCATAGAGGAAGCAAAGCATTACCCGGTAATACGATTTGGCCAACTGCAGGAGTACTTTGGATGCTGTTGGTTGACTACTGTATATGTGAAAACGAGGTACAGAATGCATATTTCAATGCACAAGGTTAAAATAAATCAAGATAAAAAGAGTTATGATTAACAGAAACTTCCACCTTCATTATAAAATAAGGTATTATTTCAATATAGGCTATGCTTCCTCTATAGAAGCACCTGACCTATACCCTGAGTATACCAAACATCAGGAACAGCTTCCTAATATTCAGTTGCACCATTCTGTAGAAACGATGGGAATAGAAAGGTTCAGAACTTTTGTGAAACATCACAGCACAATGGCAAATATAAATCAAAACTGGATGGTGTTCAGAGATACAGTGCATTCAGAAGGTATTCAGACCCCTTCACTTTTTCACATTTTGTTGTGTTACAGCCTTATTCTAAAAATTGATCAAATTGTTTTTTACCTCATCAATCTACACACAAAATCCCATTATGATAAAGCAAAAACAGGTTTTTAGAAATGTTTGCAAAACTGAAATATCACATTTACAAAAGTATTCAGACCCTTTTGACAGTACATGGCCCCGTCCATCGTCCCTTTGATGCGGTGAAGTTGTCCTGTCCCCTTAGCAGAAAAACACCCCCAAAGCATAATTTTTCCACCTCCATGTTTGACGGTGGGGATGGTGTCTTGGGGTCATAGGTAGCATTCCTCCTCCTCCAAACACGGCGAGTTGAGTTGATGCCAAAGAGCTCCATTTTGGTCTCACCACAACACTTTCACCCAGTTGTGCTCTGAATCATTCAGGGGTTCATTGGCAAACTTCAGACGGGCATGTATATGTGCTTTCTTGAGCAGGGGGACCTTGCGGGCGCTGCAGGATTTCAGTCCTGTTACCAATTGTTTTCTTGGTGACTATGGTCCCAGCAGCCTTGAGATCATTGACAAGATCCTCCCATGTAGTTCTGGGCTGATTCCTCACCGTTCTCATTATCATTGCAACTCCACGAGGTGAGATCTTGCATGGAGCCCCGGGCCGAGGGAGATTGCCACTTCTTTTGTGTTTCTTCCATTTGCGAACAATTGCACCAACTGTTGTCACCTTCTCACCAAGCTGCTTGGCGATGGTCTTGTAGCCCCTTCCAGCCTTGTGTAGGTCTACAATCTTGTCCCTGACATCCTTGGAGAGCTCTTTGGTCTTGGCCATGGTGGAGAATTTGGAATCTGATTGATTGATTGCTTCTGTGGACAGCTGTCTTTTATACAAGTAACAAGCTGATATAAGGAGCACTCCCTTTAAGAATGTGCTCTCAGCTCGTTACCTGTATAAAAGACACCTGGGAGCCAGAAATCTTTCTGATTGAGAGGGGGTCAAATACTCATTTCCCCCATTAAAATGCAAATCAATTCATAACATTTTTGACATGCGTTTTTCTGGATTTTTTTGTTGTTATTCTATCTCTCACTGTTCAAATTAACCTACCATTAAAATTATAGACTCATAATTTCTTTGTCAGTGGGCAAACGTACAAAATCAAATTCTTTTTTTCCCTCACTATTTGGGAAAAGACCAAGTCCATATTATGGCAAGAACAGCTCAAATAAGCAAAGAGAAATGACAGTCCATCATTACTTTACAACATGGTCAGTCAATTCAGAACATTTCAAGAACTTTGAACGTTTCTTCAAGTGCAGTCGCAAAAACCATCAAGCACTATGATGAAACTGGCTCTCATGTGGACCGCCACAGGAAAGAAAGACTCAGAGTTACTTCTGCTGCAGAGGATAAGTTCATTAGAGTTACCAGCCTCAGAAATTGCAGCCCAAATAAAAGCTTCACAGTATTCAAGTAACAGACACATCACAACATCAACTGTTCAGAGGAGATCAGGCCTTCATGGTCGAATTGCTGCACAGAAACCACTACTAAAAGACAACAATAAGAAGAAGAGACTCGCTTGGGTGAAGAAACACGAGCAATGGACATCAGACTGGTGGAAATCTATCCTATCCAAAATTGATATTTTTTGTTCCAACTGCCGTGTCTTTGTGAGATGCAGAGTAGGTGAACGGATGATATCCGCAGGATCTTCGCATGTTCCCACCGTGAAGCATGGAGGAGGAGGTGTGATGGTGTGGGGGTGCTTTGCTGGTGACACTGTCAGTGATTTATTTAGAATTCAAGGCACACTTAACCAGCATGGCTACCACAGCATTCTGCAGCGATACGCCATCCCATCTGGTGTGCACTTAGTCCCACTATCATTTGTTTTTCAACAGGACAATGACCCAACACACCTCCAGGCTGTGTAACAGCTATTTGACCAAGAAAGAGAGTGATGAGTGCTGCATCAGATGACCTGGCCTCCACCACCCGACCTCAACCCAATAGAGATGGTTTGGGATGAGTTGGACCTCAGAGTGAAGGAAAAGCAGCCAACAAGTGCTCAGCATATGTGGGAACTCCTTCAAGACGGTTGTGAAAGCATTCCAGGTGAAGCTGGATGAGAGAATACCAAGATTATGCAAAGCTGTCATCAAGGCAAAGGGCAAACTTTGAAGATTCTCTAAAATCTAAAATATATTTTGATTTGTTTAACACTTTTTTGGTTACTACATGATGTCTTCACTATTATTCTGCAATGTAGAAAATATGAAAAATAAAGAAAAACCCATGAATCAGTAGGTGTGTCCAAACTTTACTCTGGTATTGTGTAGATATATATGGGAGATTGGAAATTATGCAAACAATTACATTGATGAAACCTACAATCTATCTGCAATATTAAAGCTGATCTACCCTCCCTAAAAATAAAAAACCAACATCAATAAGGGATCATAGCTTTCACCTGGATTCACCAGGTCTGTCTTTGACATGGAAAGAGCAGGTGTTATTCATGTTTTGTATAGTCATTGTACATTGTTCATGCAATAATACTTTTTTGGTGTGTGTGTGTGTGGTGTGTGTGATAGAATAAGCAGAAGAGCGAGATTAGAGGACCCCATCAGCCAATAAAAAAGTGTTGACAAAAAAAATAGGCAGATTTATGTCCCCCTTTTGAGAGAGGAAGTGCATTATCGGAGCGCTCTATAAATCCCCGGCCGGAGGCAGCACAAACCCTGCCTGCCGTGCTGCGACTAGAAAACCATGGTTCAACATGTAGGAGGACATGTCGTTACCTATTATATGATATGCTATTTAGCCAGTGCTTTTATCCAAAGCGACTTACAGTCACACATGCGTATATTTTTACGTATTGGTGGTCCTGGGAATCAAACCCTCTACCCTGGCGTTAAAAGCACCATGCTCTACCAACAGAGCTACAAAGGACCACCTCTCTGATCTCAGTACAGCCTTGCTTGTCTCTCCTATTTTTAGTTCTGGGTGGGAAAACCAAGGCTCAGGGTGGAAGAGTGCAGTACATCTCTATCATTAATATCAGGCTCAGCTATTTCACTGATTTCAAATCAGTGCTCTTATCTCAGATTATGGCAAAGTATGGAGGAGTGCTACCTCATTGATCTCAGCCCTGCCTTATCGACCTTACTTCAGATCAGGGTTTTGCTAATAGAGTAGTCTTAATTCACTGGTCTCAAATCAGATTCTTCTTCTTATATAGAATATAGGCCATTGCTTAGTGATCAACTCAGTTGCCTTGTTGTTAGAGTGTCCATCCGGTGATTGGATGGTTGGGAGTTTGATCCCTGGTTGAGCCATACCAAATACTGTAAAAATGGGACCCAATGCATCTCTGCTTGACACTCAGTAGATATATTGAGGGTAAGGCTGTTTATTTTATTTAACTAGGCAAGTCAGTTAAGATTTTGTATTTATTTACAATAACGATATACACCAGCCAAACCCAGACGACGCTGGGACAATTGTTCACCGCCCTATGTGATTCCCAATCACAGCCAGTCATGATATAGCCTGGATTTGAACCAGGGTGTCTGTAGATGCAGTTGCTTAGACTGCTGCGGCACTCAGGAGCTATATGTTAAAGTAGCGTCCAGTCGGTATACTTGTAGTGCCTCATGCTACAGAAACAGAATTATCTCACAAGATATATATCTTAGACTCTGGGTCCTTGTTCCAATATCCACCCAACACTCCACTGATAGTAAAGCAATGTATGCTGGTATGGACATTTGGACATATGTACAATATCTCCCCCATTGAATTCAGAACAATACAAAAGGTTACAGGTGTATGTACTACTGTGAGCTTTTAGCCTGTAGCCATAGCACCTCTGACCCACAGAACACCTATTGTATCCTCTCTCCTCCCCTTCCTTTCTTCCCTCCTCTCCCTCTCTCTCTCCCTCTCTCCCCTTCCTCTTTCTCTCTCTCCCTACATCTCTCCCCTTCCTCTTTCTCTCTCTCCCTACATCACTCCCTTCCCCTCCCTCCCTCGTTCTTCTACATTCTACATTGACATATTCCAAGATGGCGTAGCAGGGCAGACGTGGTTTGTCGTTCTCCAATGTCCATTTTGTATTTTTCGTCTTTTTTTGTATATATTACAATTTATTTTCAAATAAATATAGCCAGAACCTCCATCAGAGGTTAGCCATCAGAAGCTAACCAGCTAATTAGCTACTAGCTATTTAGTCATTGTCAGCCACTGCTAGCGGCCTATACCTTCTGCATAAACAGCAGCCGCTTTTAGCCTGGATAATACTTGCCAGCCTGCCAGTATTGGACTGTTTTCTCCACTACAATGCCGGATTCCTGCCGTAAGCCCTGCACCATTACTCCTGATCATCATAGCTAGCTAGCTGCCACTGGGTGGCTCAGAAGAAGCTAGCTCTGAGCCAGCCCACCTCCCGGCCGTTAGAGGCAGAGCGTGAAATTCAAAAATGTTTTTTAGAAATATGTATCTTTCATACATTCACAAGTGCAATACACCAAATTAAAGATACACTTCTTGTTAATCTACCCATCATGTCCGATTTCAAAAAGGCTTTACAGCGAAAGCACACCATATGATTATGTTAGGTCAGAGCCTAGTCACAAAAAAACACAGCCATTTTCCAGCCAAAGAGAGGAGTCACAAAAAGTAGAAATGGAGATAAAAGTTATCACTAACCTTTGATGATCGTCTTCAGATGGCACTCATAGGACTTCATGTTACACAATACATGTATGTTTTGTTCAATAAAGTTCATATTGATATCCAAATATTTCAGTTTACATTGGCGCTTTATGGTCAGTAATGTTGTGCCTCAAACATCCGGTGAACTTTCAGAGAGCCAAATCAATTTACAGAAATACTCATAATAAACTTTGATAAAAGATACAACTATTATGCACAGAATTATAGATATACTTCTCCTTAATGCAACCGCTGTGTCAGATTTCAAAAAAGCTTTATGGAAAAGGCAAACAATGCAATAATCTGAGTACAGCGCTCAGACACAAAACAAGCCATGCAGATACCCGCCATGTTGTGGAGTCAGTAAAAGTCAGAAATAGCGTTATAAATATTCACTTACCTTTGATGATCTTCATCAGAATTGCATTCCCAGGAATCTCAGTTCCACAGTAAATGTTTGTTTTGTTCGATAAAGTCCATCATTTATGTCCTAATACCTCCTTTTGTTAGCACGTTTGCTAACAAATCCAAACTCACGAGGCGCGGGTCCAGGCGAAAGTTCAGACAAAGTTAAAAAAGTTATATTACAGTGTGTAGAAACATGTCAAACGATGTATAGAATCAATCTTTAGGATGTTTTTAACATAAATCTTCAATAATGTTCCAACCAGAGAATTCCTTGCAATTAAACGCAGGTCGCTCTCACGTGTGTGCGCGTGGTCAGCTCATGGCACTCTGGCAGAGCTCTGGTTGAATCAGCTCTTTCGCCCCCACCTCACTGTAGAAGCCTCAAACAACGTTCTAAAGACTGTTGACATCTAGTGGAAGCCTTAGGAAGTGCAATATTACCCCATAGACACTGTATATTTGATAGGAAATTAGTTGAAAAACTACAAACCTCAGATTTCCACACTTCCTGGTTGGATTTTTCTCAGGTTTTTGCCTACCATGTGAGTTCTGTTATACTCACAGACATCATTCAAACAGTTTTAGAAACGTCAGAGTGTTTCTATCCAATACTACTAATAATATACATATATTAGTTTCTGGGCCTGAGTAGCAGGAAGTTTACTATGGGCACGCTTTTCATCCGAACGTGAAAATGCTGCCCCCTATTCCAAACGGGTTATTAACATCCCGGCAGTCCTACAATCTAAGCTAGATGTCCTCAATCTCACACAAATTATCAACGAACCCACCAGGTACAACCCTAAATCCGTAAACATGGGCACCCTCATAGATATTATCCTGACAAACTTGCCCTCCAAATACACCTCTGCTCTTTTCAATCAGGATCTCAGCGATCACTGCCTCATTCCCTACATCCACTATGGGTCCGCGGTGAAACGACTACCCTTCATCACTGTCAAACGCTCCCTAAAACACTTCTGCGAGCAAGCCTTTCTAATCAACCTGGCCCGGGTATCCTGGAAGGACATTGACCTCATCCCGTCAGTCGAGGATGCCTGGCCATTCTTTAATCTTAAATAAGCATGCCCCTTTCAAAAAATGTAGAACTAAGAACAGATATAGCCCTTGGTTCAATCCAGACCTGACTGCCCACAACCAGCACAAAAACATCCTGTGCCAGACAGCACTAGCATCAAATAGTCCCAACGATATGCAACTTTTCAGGGAACCAATACACAGTCAGTCAGGAAAGTAAAGGCTAGCTTTTTCAAACAGAAATGTGCATCCTGTAGCTCTAACTCCAAAAGTTTTGGGACACTGTAAAGTACATGGAGAATAAGAGCACATCCTCCCAGCTGCCCACTGCACTGAGGCTAGGTAACAGTGTCACCACAGATAAATCCACGATAATAGAGAATTTAAATAAGTATTTCTCTTCTTCAATAAGCATTTCTCCATGCTTTCCTCCTGGCTAGCCCAACCCCGGCCAACAGCTCTGCACCCCACGCAGCTATATGCCCAAGCCTCCCCACTTTTCCTTCACCCAAATCCAGATAGCAGATGTTCTAAGGCGGTCCAGGCAAAACCTGGACCCGAACACATCAGCTGTGCTAGACCTCCTGGACCCTCTCTTTCCACCATTGTTGCAACCCCTATTACCAGTCTGTTCAAGCTCTCTTTCGTATCGTCCGAGATCCCTAAAGATTGGAAAGCTGCCGTGGTCCTCCTCGCTTCAAAGGGAGTGACACTCTAGACCCAAACTGTTATAGACCGGTATCTATCCTGCCCTGCCTTTCTAAAATCTTCGAAAGCCAAGTTAATTAACAGATCACTGACCATTTCGAATCCCACCATACCTTCTCCACTGTGCAATCTAATTTCCGAGCTGGTCACGGGTGCACCTCAGCTATCGCTCAAACGATATCATAAATGCCATCGATAAAAGACAGTACTGTGCAGCCATCTACATCGACCTGGCCAAGGCTTTTGACTCTGTCATTCACCGTATTCTTATTGCCAGACTCAACAGCCTTGGTTTCTCAAATGACTGCCTCGCCTGGTTCACCAACTACTTTTCAGACAGAGTTCAGTGTGTCAAATCGGAGGGCCTGTTGTCCGGACCTCTGGCAAACCTCCAAACAAGCTTCAATGCCATACAACACTCCTTCCATGGCCTCCAACTGCTCTTAAACGCTAGTAACACTAAATGCATGCTGTTCAACTGCTCGCTGCCCGCACCCACATGCCCGACTAGCATAACTACTCTGGACAGTTCTGACCTAGAATATGTGGACAACTACAAATACCTAGGTGTCTGGCTAGACTGTAAACTCTCCTTCCAGACTCATATTAAACATTTCCAATCGAAAATAAAATCTAGCCCATATGTAAATAGCCCATCCAAATAGCTGTACATAGCCCACCAGTAAATATCCCATCCAATCTACCTACCTCATCCCCATATTGTTTTTTCATCATCTGCACATCTATCACTCCAGTGTTAATTTGTAAATTGTAATTACTTCGCTACTATGGCCTATTTATTGCCTTACCTCCTCACGCCATTTGCACACACTGTATATAGACTCTCTTTTTTTCTATTGTGTTATTGACTGTACGCTTGTTTATTCCATGTGCAACTCTGTGTTGTTGTTTGTGTCGCACTGCTTTGTTTTATCTTGGCCAGGTCGCAGTTGTAAATGAGAACTTGTTCTCAACTAGCCTACCTGGTTAAATTAAATAAAAAATGTAAAAATTGCTTGGGGTTGGGGTTATTTCTTCATGGTCTCTTATCTCTTGCACTCCTTTCTAGTTTTCCAGGAGGTGAACAATGTGTGTGTACATGTGTATGTGTGTGTGTGTGTGTGTGTGTGTGTGTGTGTGTGTGTGTGTGTGTGTGTGTGTGTGTGTGTGTGTGTGTGTGTGTGTGTGTAGCTGTGTTATAGTTGGAGGTAAGCCTCTACTAATCACAGTGGGCAGGTGAGCTCTCTTGCTCCCCTGCTCTCCCTCTGGGGCTATTGCTGACCATACTTAGCACTAGACAGGCCCTTTGATTTACTCTCTGAGGTGTGAAGAAGGGAGAGAGAGGAAGAAAAGAGAGAGAGAGAGAGAGAGAGCGAAAGAGAGGAGTGAGTGGAGAAAACACCAGACGCTTTTATAGAATTAAGAAGGAACGTCCCTTGTCTTTGAGAGTGCTCCCTGAGGAGGAGGGCGGAGAGGAGAGGAGAGGAAGGAGGGATTGCTTAGCGAGGGAAAGGAATAATAGAAGCAATTAGAGATAGATGGAGAAAAGTATTCACCCTTCCTCACCCCAGTGTTCACCCCACCTTTTAAGAACCGCAGCAGCAAGAGACAAGGAACACACCTCACAAACCCATTAGTTCCCAGAGTCTCCAGCATTACTGTGTTTTTTTATTTTTTTATTTCACCTTTATTTAACCAGGTAGGCCAGTTGAGAACACCTTTATTTAAACAGGTAGGCCAGTTGAGAACACCTTTATTTAACCAGGTAGGCCAGTTGAGAACACCTTTATTTAACCAGGTAGGCCAGTTGAGAACACCTTTATTTAACCAGGTAGGCTAGTTGAGAACACCTTTATTTAACCAGGTAGGCCAGTTGAGAACACCTTTATTTAACCAGGTAGGCCAGTTGAGAACACCTTTATTTAACCAGGTAGGCTAGTTGAGAACACCTTTATTTAAACAGGTAGGCCAGTTGAGAACACCTTTATTTAACCAGGTAGGCCAGTTGAGAACACCTTTATTTAACCAGGTAGGCCAGTTGAGAACAAGTTCTCATTTACAACTGCAACCTGGCCAAGATAGAGTAAAGCAGTGCAACACAAACAACACAGAGTTACACATGGGATAAACAAAACGTACAGTCAATAACACAATAGTCTATTTACAGTGTGTGAAAACGTAGTAAGATTAGGGAGGTAGGCAATAAATAGTTCATAGTGGCAAAATAATTACAATAATTACAATTTAGCAATTAAACACTGGAGTGATAGATGTGCAGAAAATGAATGTGCAAGTAGAGATACTGGGCTTCAAAGGAGCAAAAAAATGAATAACAGTATGGGGATGAGGTAGTTGGGTGGGATATTTACAGATGGGCTATGTGAAGGTGCAATGGTCGGTAAGCTGCTCTGATAGCTGATGCTTAAAGTTAGTGAGGGAGATATATGTCTTCAGCTTCAGTGATCTTTGCAGTTCGTTCCAGTCATTGGCAGTAGAGAACTGGAAGGAAAGGCGACCAAAGTAGGAGTTTGCTTTGGGGGTGACCAGTGAAATATTCCTGCTGGAGCGTGTGCTACGAGTGGGTGATGCTATGGTGACCAGTGAGCTGAGATAAGGCGGGGCTTTACCTAGCAAAGACTTATAGATGACCTGGAGCCAGTGAGTTTGGAGATGAATATGAAGCGAGGGCCAGCCAACGAGAGCATACAGGTCACAGTGGTGGGTAGTATATGGGGCTTTGGTAACAAAACGGATTGCACTGTGATAGACTACATCCAATTTGCTGAGTAGAGTATTGGAGGCTATTTTGTAAATGACATCGCCGAAGTCAAGGATCGGTAGGATAGTCAGTTTTACGGGGGTATGTTTGGCAGCATAAGTGAAGGATGCTTTGTTGCGAAATAGGAAGCCAATTCTAGATGTAATTTTGAATTGGAGATGATTAATGTGAGTCTGAAAAGAGCTAGGTATTTATAGTTGTCCACATATTCTAAGTCAGAACCGTCCAGAGTAGTGGGTGTGTGCGGGTGTGTGCGGGCAGCGATCGGTTGAAGAGCATGCATTTGGTTTTGCAACCCTGTGGCACCCCCATAGAGACTGCTGGAGGTCCTCCGAATTGACACACTGAACTCTATCTGAGAAGTAGTTGGTGAACCAGGCGAGGCAATCATTTGAGAAACCAAGGCTGTTGAGTCTGCCGATAAGAATGCGGTGATTGACAGAGCCTCTGTCAATCTCTTTCAGAGGCGAAAGCAGACTGTGTGACTGTACGTGTTTAACTATACTTGTGGGGACCAGAAGTTGCCACAAGAATAGTAAACAAACAAACATTTTAAGCAACTGGGAACATTTTATTTGTCACCGCAAGGTGAAATGCTATTTGTAAGGGATGTAGGGTTAAGGCTACAATTAGTGTCAGAATTAGGGTTAGGAGCTAGGTTTAGGGTTAGGAGCTAGGGTTAGGAGCTAGGGTTAGGGTTAGGAGCTAGGGTTAGGGTTAGGAGCTAGGGTTAGGGTTAGGGTTAGGAGCTAGGGTTAGGAGCTAGGGTTAGGGTTAGGAGCTAGGGTTAGGGTTAGGAGCTAGGGTTAGGGTTAGGAGCTAGGGTTGGGGTTAGGGTTAGGCGCTAGGGTTAGGTTTATCATTAGGGTTAAGGTAAGGTTTTGGGTTCAAGGTTAAGGTTAGGGTTAGGAGCTAGGGTTAGGAGCTAGGGTTAGGGTTAGGAGCTAGGGTTAGGGTTAGGAGCTAGGTTTAGGGTTAGGTTTAGAATTAGGGTTAGGGTTAGGAGCTAGGGTTAGGTTTAGCATTAGGGTTAAGGTAAGGTTTTGGGTTCACGGTTAGGGTTGGGAGCTAGGGTTAGGTTTAGAATTAGGGTTAGGAGCTAGGGTTAGGTTTAGCATTAGGGTTAGGGTTAGGTTTTGGGTTCACGGTTAGGGTTAGAAGCTAGGGTTAGGGTTGGAATTAGGGTTAGGGTTAGGAGCTAGGGTTAGGTTTAGCATTAGGGTTAGGGTTAGGTTTTGGGTTCAAGGTTAGGGTTAGGAGCTAGGGTTAGGTTTAGCATTAGGGTTAGGGTTAGGTTTTGGGTTCAAGGTTAGGGTTAGCGTTAAGGTTAGGGTAAGGGTAAGTGTTAAAGTTAGGTTTAGGGATAGGTTTTTACAGAAAATTGGATTTTGAATGGGACTGAATTGTGTGTCCCCTCAAGTTTAGTTATACAAGACTGTGTGTATCTGTGTGTGAGATAGAGAGAGCGATTAAGAGTAAAACAGAATAGAAACGTTTCGATAGAGGCTGTTGGCTAGGCTCTTTCCCTGACGCTTCAGCCAACTGCCTGGACGCTCCCTGTCCAGAGTGCTAACCAGCATCCTCCACTTCTGCCTTGTTCTCTTCCTCAGTCTCCTTTTCTCCAATCAATCGCTTCCGCACCAATCTCACCAGCTCCCCCTCTCCATTTGTCAAAGCTGACAAGCTCAGATATCTCGCTAGTGCGCACACTTTCTCTCTCTCTCTCTCTCTCTCTCTCTCTCTCTCTCTCTCTCTCTCTCTCTCTCTGCCTGTCTGCTCTCTCTGCCTGTCTCTCTCTCTGGCCTGTCTCTCATCTCTTCTCTCTACTATTTGTATCATCTCTCCTCTCTGTCCCTAGCTCATATGTCTCTCTCTTCTCTCTCTCTCTCTTCTCTCTCTCTCTCTTTGTATCTCTCATCTCTCTCCTCTCTCTCTCTGCTGTCTTCTCGTCTCTCTCTGTCCTCTCTGTATCTCTCTTCTCTGTATCTCTCTGTCCTCTCCTCTCTGGTATCTCTCCTCTCTCTCTCTCTCTCTCTCTGCTCTGTCTCTCTCTGTCTCTCTCTCTCTCTGTATATCTCTGTCTCTCTCTTCTGTCTCTATCTGTATCCTCTCTTCGTCGCTCATGTCTCTCTCTCTCTCTCTCTCTTTTGTTCTCTCTCTCTCGTCTCTCTCTCTCTCTCTCTCTCTCTCTCTCTCTCTCTCTCT
>NC_034188.2:75130612-75225843 GCF_002021735.2 Oncorhynchus kisutch | reverse complement strand
TGTGGTACATGTTGTCCTGTTGTCCTTCAGTATGGACTGTACTGAGTTGTGGTACATGTTGTCCTGTTGTCCTTCAGTCTGGACTGTACTGAGTTGTGGTACATGTTGTCCTGCAGTCTGGACTGTACTGAGTTGTGGTACATGTTGCCCTGCAGTCTGGACTGTACTGAGTTGTGGCACATGTTGTCCTGATATCTGGACTGTATTAAATTGTGGTACATATTGTCCTGCAGTCTAGACTGTATAAAAGTATGGTACATGTTGTCCTGTTGTCCTGCAGTCTGGACTGTACTGGGTTGTGCTACATGTTGTCCTGCAGTCCTGCAGTCTGGACTGGACTGGGTTGTGCTACATGTTGTCCTGCAGTCTGGATTGTACTGGGTTGTGCTACATGTTGTCCTGCTGTCCTGCAGTCTGGACTGTACTGAGTTGTGGTACATGTTGTCATGCTGTCCTGCAGTCTGGAATGTATTGAGTTGTAGTACATGTTGTCCTGTTGTCCTGCAGTCTGGACTGTACTGAGTTGTGGTACATGTTGTCCTGCAGTCTAGACTGTATTGAGTTGAGGTCCGTGACTCTCACCTCTACACAGTGGTCCACCATATCTCCACGTCCTACAGAAAAGCAGTCACAATGGACTATGGATTCTTGCCCCTTCCTGCTTTCCCAGAACTGTGCGTGTGTGTGATTGTGATTTAGTGTGAGTGTGTGTGTCTATGAGTGAGGTATTATATGGCACTGCCCCTCACTTTAAATCTCTTTGTGATATATACTTCTTCATTAGGAGACATCTGTCTCACAACACACACACACACACACACACACACACCACACACACACACACACACACACCACACACACACACACACACACACACACACACACACACACACACACACACACACACACACACACACACACTGCTCTATACAGGGTGTTTATGGTGGCATCAGTTAGAAGAGCATGAGGGAAACAGGTGGGGCCGGTCTTTGTAGAAGGCCTGTCCCGGATGCTGCAGTTTCATCTCTCCTCCTCTGAAGTGGGTCAGTGACACACACAGGCTGCTCCTTTCCTCCCAGTCAATGTGTACCTTATTTCCCTGCGGTCATAACGTTTTCTTTCTTTTTGTTCCTGATGAGAAAAAAAATGGCTCGTTTGCACTGTTCAACCAATCCAGGACATGTGGAGGAGTTAAGATGGAGCGTGGTCTTGTTAACATCTTAAAATGGAAGTTGTGTCACAGGCTCTTGTACCATTTCCTCTAGCCAGCTTACAGCTGAGAGCAGACAGAAGAGGGAGCATGAGGCACAAGGCTCATGTCTACAGAACTCTTCTCTGTATGGACTGGTGAGAAGCTAGTTGGTTTAAATGTAGTCTTACATTCCAGTAGTCTATTATGCAGAGGAAATAGGATTATTCACAGGTTAATTTGTGACTGAAATTAATTTGTGACCTTGTTTGATGTATTTGATACCATTCCACTGATTCCACTCCAGTCATTACAACGAGCCCAAATAAGGTGCCACCTACCTCCTGTGGTTGTATCGCAATGTAGGTAACCTGGTCATGTCTTCCTGTTTTATGTATTGTTTTCTAAACCTATACTGTTGTCATCATCACCTTCATCCTGTCCCATGAGCTGCTGATAAGATCTGGGTTACTGTGTACTGTAGCTCCTCCCACCAGCATCCCCTGTTGTGTATCTGCTGCTTGCTCTGGTGGATTATCCTAACAATCTCTCTCTCTCTTCCTCGTCTCTCTCTTCCTCATCTCTCTCTCCTTCCTCTCTCTCCCTCTCTCTCTCTCTCTTCCTCGTCTCTCTCTCCTTCCTCTCTCTCTCCCTCTCTCTTTCTCAACTTTTTCTATTTCCTCTCTCTCACTCCTCTCCTTCCTCTCTCTTCCTCATCTCTCTCTCTTTCCTCTCTCTCTCTGTCCTTCCTCGTCTCTCTCTTCCTCCTCTCTCTCTCCTTCCTCTCTCTCTCCCTCTCTCTTTCTCAACTTTTTCTACTTCCTCTCTCTCACTCTCTCTCCTTCCTCTCTCTTCCTCATCTCTCTCTCTTTCCTCTCTCTCTCTGTCTTCCTACTCTCTCTCTCTCTCTCTCTCTCTTCCTCTCTCTCTTCCTCATCTCTCTCTCCCTCTCCTCTCTCTCCTTCCTCTCTCTCTCTCTCTCACTCTCTCTCTCTCTCTCTCTCTCCCTCCTTCCCTCTCTCTTCCTCATCTCTTCTCTCTCTTTCCTCTCTCTCTCTCTCTCTCTCTCTGTCTTCCTATCCTCTCTCTCTCTCTTCCTCATCTCTCTCTCTTTCTTCCTCATCTCTCTCTCCCTCTCTCTCTCTTCCTCAACTCTTTCTACTCTCTCTCTCCCTCTCCCTCTCCCTCTCCCTCTCCCTCTCCCTCTCCCCTCTCCCTCTCCCTCTCCCTCTCCCTCTCCCTCTCCCTCTCCCTCTCCCTCTCTTCTCCTTTATCCCTCTCCCCTGCCCCTGGGTCTCCCAGCAGACTTCTTCCTTCAACAGTATTAGTGCATCTCTAATTACTAGTAGAGCAAAGGCTTTGGCCTGGTTTTATTACAGACTATTATCTATTCTCTCATCCCCTCAGGATATCTATCTAGTCTCTTTTTAACTAGGTATACTATCACTCAACTCCCCTTCATTCAACTTCCCTTCATTCAACTTCCCCTCACTCAATTTCCCTTCACTCAACTCCCCTTCACTCAACTCCCCTTCACTCATTCCCCTTCACTCAACTCCCCTTCACTCAACTCCCCCTCATTCAACTTCCCCTCACTCAACTTCCCCTCACTCAACTCCCCTTCACTCAACTCCCTTCACTCAACTCCCCCTCATTCAACTTCCCTTCACTCAACTCCCCTTCACTCAACTCCCCTTCACTCAACTCCCCTTCACTCAACTCCCCCTCATTCAACTCCCCCTCACTCAACTCCCCCCCACTCAACTCCCCCTCATTCAACTTCCCCTCACTCAACTCCCCCTCACTCAACTCCCCTTCACTCAACTCCCCCTCACTCAACTCCCCCTCACTCAACTCCCCCCACTCAACTCCCCCTCACTCAACTCCCCCTCACTCAACTCCCCTTCACTCTGTAAAGGAACAGTACTGTAAGGATTGGAGGGCTGTGTCCTCTATCCCTCCCTCCCACCCTCCTCTCTCCCTCTGTCCTGTGTCCTCTATCCCTCCCTCCCACCCTCCTCTCTCCCTCTGTCCTGTGTCCTCTATCCCTCCCTTCCACCCTCACCTCTCCTCTGTCCTGTGTCCTCTATCCCTCCCTCCCACCCTCACCTCTCCCCTCTGTCCTGTGTCCTCTATCCCTCCCTCCCACCCTCCTCTCTCCCTCTGTCCCTGTGTCCTCTATCCCTCCCTCCCACCCCCTCTCTCCCTCTGTCCTGTGTCCTCTATCCCTCCCTTCCACCCTCACCTCTCTCTCTGTCCTGTGTCCTCTATCCCTCCCTTCTACCCTCACCTCTCCCTCTGTCCTGTGTCCTCTATTCCTCCCTCCCACCCTCACCTCTCCCTCTGTCCTGTGTCCTCTATCCCTCCCTCCCACCCTCCTCTCTCCCTCTGTCCTGTGTCCTCTATCCCTCCCTTCCACCCTCACCTATCCCTGTGTCTTGTATCCCTCCTTCCCCTTCACCCTCACTTCTCTCTCTGTCCTGTGTCCTTTATCCTGCTCTCCCCTTCACCCTCACTCCTCTCTCTGTCCTCTGTCCTCCAACCCTTCCTCCATGTCACCATCACCTCTCCCTCTGTCCTCCAACCCTTCCTCCATTTCACCATCACCTCTCCCTCTGTCCTCCAACCCTTCCTCCATTTCACCATCACCTCTCCCTCTGTCCTGTGTCCTCTATCCCTCCCTCCCACCCTCACCACTCCCTCTGTCCTGTGTCCTCTATCCCTCCCTCCCACCCTCACCTCTCCCTCTGTCCTGTGTCCTCTATCCCTCCCTCCCACCCTCACCTCTCCCTCTGTCCTGTGTCCTCTATCCCTCCCTCCCACCCTCCTCTCTCCCTCTGTCCTGTGTCCTCTATCCCTCCCTCCCACCCCCATATCTCCCTCTGTCCTGTGTCCTCTATCCCTCCCTTCCACCCTCACCTCTCTCTCTGTCCTATGTCCTCTATCCCTCCCTTCTACCCTCACCTCTCCCTCTGTCCTGTGTCCTCTATCCCTCCCTCCCACCCTCACCTCTCCCTCTGTCCTTCATCCCTTCCTCCATTTCACCATCACCTCTCCCTCTGTCCTCCAACCCTTCCTCCATGTCACCATCACCTCTCCCTCTGTCCTCCAACCCTTCCTCCATTTCACCATCACCTCTCCCTCTGTCCTCCAACCCTTCCTCCATTTCACCATCACCTCTCCCTCTGTCCTGTGTCCTCTATCCCTCCCTCCCACCCTCACCACTCCCTCTGTCCTGTGTCCTCTATCCCTCCCTCCCACCCTCACCTCTCCCTCTGTCCTGTGTCCTCTATCCCTCCCTCCCACCCTCACCTCTCCCTCTGTCCTGTGTCCTCTATCCCTCCCTCCCACCCTCCTCTCTCCCTCTGTCCTGTGTCCTCTATCCCTCCCTCCCACCCCCATCTCTCCCTCTGTCCTGTGTCCTCTATCCCTCCCTTCCACCCTCACCTCTCTCTCTGTCCTATGTCCTCTATCCCTCCCTTCTACCCTCACCTCTCCCTCTGTCCTGTGTCCTCTATCCCTCCCTCCCACCCTCACCTCTCCCTCTGTCCTGTGTCCTCTATCCCTCCCTCCCACCCTCCTCTCTCCCTCTGTCCTGTGTCCTCTATCCCTCCCTTCCACCCTCACCTATCCCTGTGTCGTGTATCCCTCCTTCCCCTTCACCCTCACTTCTCTCTCTGTCCCGTGTCCTTTATCCTGCTCTCCCCTTCACCCTCACTCCTCTCTCTGTCCTCTGTCCTCCAACCCTTCCTCCATTTCACCATCACCTCTCCCCTCTGTCCTCCAACCCTTCCTCCATTTCACCATCACCTCTCCCTCTGTCCTCCAACCCTTCCTCCATTTCACCATCACCTCTCCCTCTGTCCTCCAACCCTTCCTCCATTTCACCATCACCTCTCCCTCTGTCCTCCAACCCTTCCTCCATTTCACCATCACCTCTCCCTCTGTCCTCCTTCTCTTCCTTCCTCTGTCCTCTAGTTCAATACCATAACAGAAGGATGTGCATCTGTGTGGGTGTGTGGTTGTGTGTGTGTGTGTGGGTGTGTGTCGGTTTTTGTGTGTGAGTGTGTGTGTGCACATTTGTGTTGGTCTGCCAAGGTGACTATTGCCTATCTTCAGAGCATACTGCTGAGACCCTGTACACCCCTGCTCAGTATGTGTATGTGTGTAAGATGCAATCTCTGTGTGTGTGTGTGTGGCGTGTGTGTCTCCCTTTAGATGGCCTTTGGCTCCCAGTTCTCATTACTGTGTGAGGGTATGTCAGAGTCCAGCCCTAACATCTGTCTCAGAGAGTAGAGTAGAGCAGCCCTCTACCAGTCACTGAGAGGAAGGGTTTATATAGATCCTCTAGTACCAGAGAAACCATCCCGCTGCACCCATCTGTTTTACCTAAATATGTAGCACCACCAAACTTCTATGAGCTGACTGTGGGCATGGTTGGAGGTGACGGGCTCGCATCATAACACTTCTCAAATGTTAAAACTGGTCCGCAATATTAGAGCAGCGATCATCAACCTGATTCAGCCGCGGGCTGATTCTTTCTTGAGTGGATGGTTGGGGGGCCGGGCCGGAACTTAATTAGCAATCATTTGTAGACTGCAAATTGACTCCGTACCCCGTACCCAGTACCCCGTACTCCGTACCCAGTACCCCATACCCAGTACCCAGTACTCCGTACTCCGTACCCAGTATCCCGTACCCAGTTCTCCGTACCCAGTACCCAGTACCCCGTACCCAGTACCCCGTACCCCGTACCCAGTACTCCGTACCCAGTACTCCGTACCCCGTACTCAGTACCCCGTACCCACTACCCCGTACCCACTACCCCGTACCCACTACCCCGTACCCAAATCAAATCATATCAAATGTATTTATATAGCCCTTCGTACATCAGCTGATATCTCAAAGTGCTGTACAGAAACCCAGCCTAAAACCCCAAACAGCAAGCAATGCAGGTGTAGAAGCACAGTGGCTAGGAAAAACTCCCTAGAAAGGCCAAAACCTAGGAATAAACCTAGAGAGGAACCAGGCTATGTGGGGTGGGAGAAAGAAAGAGAGAATTAGAGAGAGCATATGTGGGGTGGCCAGTCCTCTTCTGGCTGTGCCGGGTGGAGATTATAACAGAGACCCAGTACCCAGTACTCCGTACCCAGTACCCTAAAACTCAGCTATCAGACATTTCACACCTGCATTCTCCCCTCAAACTCTAATATAAGTTAGCTATTCAGCTGAGCCTACACTTCAGAGACCTTGCAGCTGCGCCCAGCCACCAAAGGCATTTATATAGCAGAGAGAAACCACTCAACTGCAATGTGATGCAAACACTAAGTACATACCAGAGGGAAATAGAGGCTGTGTCTGAAGTGATGCTCTGGTTTGAAGTAGTGCGCTACATAGGGTACAGGGTGCCATTTCAGACACAGCCAGAGACACTATCATGCTGCTTCCTGGTGATCCCCAAAGGGTGGTTGGCATACTGCTGGACCCTGGTCCTTCTAATGGGCCACCTGCTGCTGTGGTACATATGGACGGACAGACAGACTAGGCAAATAGTTCTGTGTGTGTGTGTGTTATTGCCTAAGGTCATCCTAGTTCTGTCCTTTATGTTGAGTGTGTTCCTTTAATGTTTTTTAAAGTCCTTGCGTCTGTGTGCTTTTGGTGTGATTTGCCCTTTCACCTGTGTGTTTGAGAGCTAGTCTTAGAACAATCCACTCCAAACTCCCTCATTGCTCAGCAGTCATGTCTTATTTACCTCTACCTCCCTCCCGCCTCCTTCTCCCTGTGTGTGTGTGTGTGTGTGTGTGTGTGTGTGTGTGTGTGTGTGTGTGTGTGTGTGTGTGTGTGTGTGTGTGTGTGTGTGTGTGTGTGTGTGTGTGTGTGTGTGTGTGTGCTCAGCAGAGCTTCACTGTGAAGCAAATGACTGGTCCCTGGCTGTGTGTGTGATTTTCCAGTGGTGACGGTGCTTTCATCCATGTAGTCTCTCTAGGGTTCCAGGCCTTTCATCCATGTAGTCTCTCTCTAGGGTTCCAGGCCTTTCATCCATGTAGTCTCTCTAGGGTTCCAGGCCTTTCATCCATGTAGTCTCTCTCTAGGGTTCCAGGCCTTTCATCCATGTAGTCTCTCTGGGGTTCCAGGGCTTTCATCCATGTAGTCTCTCTGGGGTTCCAGGGTTTTCATCCATGTAGTCTCTCTGGGGTTCCAGTGCTTTCATCCATGTAGTCTCTCTAGGGTTCCAGGCCTTTCATACATGTAGTCTCTCTGGGGTTCCAGGCCTTTCATCCATGTAGTCTCTCTGGGGTTCCAGGCCTTTCATCCATGTAGTCTCTCTGGGGTTCCAGGCCTTTCATCCATGTAGTCTCTCTGGGGTTCCAGGCCTTTCATCCATGTAGTCTCTCTGGGGTTCCAGGCCTTTCATCCATGTAGTCTCTCTGGGGTTCCAGGCCCTTCATCCATGTAGTCTTTCTGGGGTTCCAGGCCTTTCATCCATGTAGTCTCTCTGGGGTTCCAGGCCTTTCATCCATGTAGTCTCTCTGGGGTTCCAGGCCCTTCATCCATGTAGTCTTTCTGGGGTTCCAGGCCCTTCATCCATGTAGTCTCTCTGGGGTTCCAGGCCTTTCATCCGTGTAGTCTCTCTGGGGTTCCAGGCCTTTCATCCGTGTAGTCTCTCTGGGGTTCCAGGCCCTTCATCCATGTAGTCTCTCTGGGGTTCCAGGCCTTTCATCCGTGTAGTCTCTCTGGGGTTCCAGGCCCTTCATCCATGTAGTCTTTCTGGGGTTCCAGGCCTTTCATCCATGTAGTCTCTCTGGGGTTCCAGGCCTTTCATCTGTGTAGTCTCTCAGGGGTTCCAGGCCTTTCATCCATGTAGTCTCTCTGGGGTTCTGGTGATTTCATCCATGTAGTCTCTCTGGGGTTCCAGTCCTTTCATCCATGTAGTCTCTCTGGGGTTCCAGGCCTTTCATCCATGTAGTCTCTCTGGGGTTCCAGGTCTGTCATCCGTGTAGTCTCTCAGCGGTTCCGGTGCTTTCATCCATGTAGTCTCTCTGGGGTTCCGGTGCTTTCATCCATGCAGTCTCTCTGGGGTTCCAGTCCTTTCATCCATATAGTCTCTCTCTGGGGTTCCGGTGCTTTCATCCATGTAGTCTCTCTCTGGGGTTCCGGTGCTTTCATCCATGTAGTCTCTCTGGGGTTCCAGGCCCTTCATCCATGTAGTCTTTCTGGGGTTCCAGGCCTTTCATCCATGTAGTCTCTCTGGGGTTCCAGGCCTTTCATCCATGTAGTCTCTCTGGGGTTCCAGGCCCTTCATCCATGTAGTCTTTCTGGGGTTCCAGGCCCTTCATCCATGTAGTCTCTCTGGGGTTCCAGGCCTTTCATCCGTGTAGTCTCTCTGGGGTTCCAGGCCTTTCATCCGTGTAGTCTCTCTGGGGTTCCAGGCCCTTCATCCATGTAGTCTCTCTGGGGTTCCAGGCCTTTCATCCGTGTAGTCTCTCTGGGGTTCCAGGCCTTTCATCCATGTAGTCTTTCTGGGGTTCCAGGCCTTTCATCCATGTAGTCTCTCTGGGGTTCCAGGCCTTTCATCCATGTATTCTCTCTGGGGTTCCGGTGCTTTCATCCATGTAGTCTCTCTCTGGGGTTCCGGTGCTTTTATCCATGTAGTCTCTCTGGGGTTCCGGTGCTTTCATCCATGTAGTCTCTCTGGGGTTCCGGTGCTTTCATCCATGTAGTCTCTCTGGGGTTCCGGTGCTTTCATCCATGTAGTCTCTCTGGGGTTCCGGTGCTTTCATCCATGTAGTCTCTCTGGGGTTCCGGTGCTTTCATCCATGTAGTCTCTCTGCGGTTCCAGGCCTTTCATCCATGTAGTCTCTCTGGGGTTCCAGGCCTTTCATCCATGTAGTCTCTCTGGGGTTCCGTCTGCTGGTTCTCTTCCTCTCTGTCACCACCTTGGGGTTGGGCCATATGCAGATGCTGTGATGAAAAGGGAAGGAGATGGAGAGAAGGAAGTAAAGGAAGACAGAGAGATTGAAATGGGGACTGAAAGGAGAAATATGGGTTGTTGAAGGGGGTTGGAGGAGGACAAGGAGATGGAGGGGGGGAGAAAGGAGGAAGATTACATTAGCAGCAAGCTACATAGATGATGAACAACTGAAGTAAAATGAGGAATGGGTAGATTTAGATGGATAACCATGTCTTAGCTCCTGTTTGGTTTGTGCCACCGCTGAGAGCAAGGTTTTCCGATTAGAGGTGACAGAGCGGTACAGCAGACCTGGGCCAGACCTGGTGTTCGATGATATGTACAGCGTTGTCCAAATGACCTTGGGATGCATGCTGACTCACTCTCCCACAGACAGCTGAAGGCTCCGTGGTGAGCATAGCGGGTATCGGCCTAATTCTGCTCTACATGCATTATTTGGTGTTTTACGTTATACACTGAGGATATTTTAGCAGAATTCTGCATGCAGAGTCTCAATTTGGTGTTTGTCACATTTTGTGAATTCTTGGTTGGTGAGCGGACCCCAGACCTCACAACCATGAAGGGCAATGGGTTCCATAACTAATTCTCTCTCTCTCTCTTTTTCTCTCTCTCTCTTTTTCTCTCTCTTTTTCTCTCCCTTTCTCGCTCTCTTTCTCTCTCTTTTTCTCTCTTTTTTTTTCTCTCTCTCTTTTTCTCTCTCTCTTTTTCTCTCTCTCTTTTTTTCTCTCTCTCTCTCTTTTTCTCTCTCTCTCTTTTTCTCTTTCTCTCTCTCTCTTTTCTCTCTCTCTCTTTTTCTCTTTCTCTCTCTCTCTTTTTCTTTTTCTCTCTCTCTTTTTCTATTTTCTCTCTCTCTCTCTCTTTTTCTCTCTCTCTCTCTTTTTCTCTCTCTTTTTCTCTCTCTCTCTCTTTCTCTCTCTCTCTTTCTCTCTCTCTTTCTCTCACTCTCTCTCTTTCTCTTTCTCTCTCTTTCTCTCTCTCTACCTCTACCTCTCTCTACCTCTCTACCTCTCTCGACCTCTCGACCTCTCGACCTCTCGACCTCTCGACCTCTCTCTACCTCTCTCTCTACCACTCTACCTCTCTGCCTCTCTCCTACCTCTCTGCCTCTCTCTCTACCTCTCTCTACCTCTCTCTACCTCACTACCTCTACCTCTCTACCTCTCTCTCTACCTCTCCCTCCCTCTCTCTACCTCTCCCTCTCTTCTACCTCTCCCTCTCTCTCACCTCTCTCTCTCTCTCTCTATACCTCTCTCTCTACACCTCTCTCTCTACACCTCTCTCTTCTACACCTCTCTCTCTACACCTCTCTCTCTCTCTTACCTCTCTCTCTACATCTCTCTCTCTACATTCTCTCTCTACATCTCTCTCTCTACCTCTCTATCTCTCAACTCTCTACCTCTCTACCTCTCTACCTCTCTCTACTCCACTCCCTATTCTCTACCTCTCCCTCTCTACCTCTACCTCTCTACCTCTACATCTCTCTCTACATCTCTCTACCTCTCTCTCTACATCTCTCTACCTCTCTCTCTACCTCTCTCTCTACCTCTCTCTCTCCCTCTCTACCTCTCTACCACTCTACCTCTCTACCTCTCTCTACCTCACTACCTCTCCTCCTCTCTACCTCTCTCTCTCTCTACCTCTCTCTCTACCTCTCTACCTCGCTCTCTACCTCTCTACCTCTACATCTCTCTCTCTACATCTCTCTCTACCTCTCTCTCTACCTCTCTACCTCTCTCTCTACCTCTCTACCTCTACATCTCTCTCTCTACCTCTCTCTCTACCTCTCTCTCTACCTCTCTACCTCTACATCTCTCTCTCTACCTCTCTCTCTACCTCTCTACCTCTCTCTACCTCACTACCTCTCCTCCTCTCTACCTCTCTCTCTCTCTACCTCTCTCTACCTCTCTCTCTACCTCTCTACCTCGCTCTCTACCTCTCTACCTCTACATCTCTCTCTACATCTCTCTCTCTACCTCTCTCTCTACCTCTCTCTCTACCTCTCTCTCTACCTCTCTACCTCTCTCTCTACCTCTCTACCTCTACATCTCTCTCTCTCTACCTCTCTCTCTACCTCTCTACCTCTACATCTCTCTCTCTACCTCTCTCTACCTCTCTCTCTACCTCTCTACCTCTACATCCCTCTCTCTACCTCTCTCTACCCCTCTCTACCTCTCTCTCTACCTCTCTACCTCTCTCTCTACCGCTCTCTACCTCTCTCTCTACCTCTCTACCTCTCTCTCTACCTCTCTCTACCTCTCTCTCTACCTCTCTACCTCTCTCTCTACCTCTCTACCTCTACATCTCTCTCTCTACCTCTCTCTCTACCTCTCTACCTCTCTCTCTACCTCTCTACCTCTCTCTCTACCTCTCTACCTCTACATCTCTCTCTCTACCTCTCTCTCTACCTCTCTACCTCTACATCTCTCTCTCTACCTCTCTCTACCTCTCTCTCTACCTCTCTCTACTCCACTCGCTATTCTCTACTTCTCACTCTACTCTCTCTCTCTCTTGCTGTCATCATTGTTAATACAGAGCTGAATTGTTTGTTGTGTATCACACAATCCCTTTTAACTCAGCACAGACTTGGAATGGAACATTTTATTGGTGTAAAAAGTTATGATTTCTGCTTTTACCACCCGGGTCATGAAATTCATTTTTCCTCTCTGTCAGTGTCACGGACAACAATTCTACCATAGATTAAGTGCTTATGGTTGTTGTAGTGGTGTGGGGAACAGGAGGAGGATGGTGGGGGGTACAGGAGGAGGATGGTGGGGGTACAAGAGGAGGAGGATGGTGGGGGTACAGGAGGAGGATGGTGGGGGTACAGGAGGAGGATGGTGGGGGTACAAGAGGAGGAGGATGGTGGGGGTACAGGAGGAGGATGGTGGGGGTACAGGGGGAGGATGGTGGGGGTACAGGTGGAGGATGGTGGGGGTACAGGGGGAGGCTGGTGGGGGTACAGGGGGAGGATGGTGGGGGTACAGGTGGAGGATGGTGGGGGTACAGGGGGAGAATGGTGGGGGGTACAGGTGGAGGATGGTGGGGGTACAGGTGGAGGATGGTGGGGGTACAGGGGGAGGATGGTGGGGGTACAGGGGGAGGATGGTGGGGGTACAGGGGGGAGGATGGTGGGGGTACAGGTGGAGGATGGTGGGGGTACAGGGGGAGGATGGTGGAGGGGTACAGGAGGAGGATGGTGGAGGTACGGGGGGAGGATGGTGGGGGTACAGGAGGAGATGGTGGGGGTACAGGGGAGATGGTGGGGGTACAGGAGGAGGATGGTGGGGGTACAGGAGGAGGATGGTGGGGGTACAGGAGGAGGATGGTGGGGGGTACAGGAGGAGGATGGTGGGGGTACAGGAGGAGGATGGTGGGGGTACAGGGGGAGAATGGTGGGGGTACAGGTGGAGGATGGTGGGGGTACAGGAGGAGGATGGTGGGGGGTACCGGGGGAGGATGGTGGAGAGGTACAGGAGGAGGATGGTGGGGGTACGGGGGGTGGATGGTGGGGGTACAGGGGGAGGATGGTGGGGGTACAGGTGGAGGATGGTGGGGGTACAGGTGGAGGATGGTGGGGGTACAGGAGGAGGATGGTGTGGGCGTACAGGGGGAGGATGGTGGGGGTACAGGAGGAGATGGTGGGGGTACAGGGGGAGATGGTGGGGTTACAGGAGGAGATGGTGGGGGTACAGGAGGAGGATAGTGGGGGTACAGGAGGAGGATGGTGGGGTACAGGTGGAGGATGATGGGGGTACAGGAGGAGGATGGTGGGGTACAGGAGGAGGATGGTGGGGGTACAGGAGGAGGATGGTTGGGGTACAGGGGGAGGATGGTGGGGGTACAAGGGGGAGGATGGTGGGGGTACCGGGGGAGGATGGTGGGGGTACAGGGGGAGAATGGTGGGGGTACAAGGGGGAGAATGGTGGGGGTACAAGGGGGAGGATGGTGGAGGGGTACAAGGGGGAGGATGGTGGAGAGGTACAAGAGGAGATGGTGGGGGTACAGGGGGAGATGGTGGGGGTACAGGGGGAGGATGGTGGAGAGGTACAAGAGGAGGATGGTGGGGGGGTACAGGAGGAGGATGGTGGTGGTATAGGATCCTGGAATATTTAGGGTTGAAGGCCATGCTCAAGGGCACATAGACAGATTTGTCGGCTCTGGGATACAAAATTTCAACCTTTTGGTTACTGGCCCAACTCTCTAATCGCTGGGATACCTGCCACCCTTTTTGTGTTTGTATTACCAAGTGCCATGCGTGTGTGTCTGTATGTTTATGTGTGTTTATGTACATGTACATGTAATGAGTGAATGTGTGTGTGGTCACTTTTCCAGCCAAGACAGGTCTTTTTAGTGTGACTGTTTCCATTGTTTGCCACCATGTTTCCACTCCTTAGGGCCATTACTAGTACTGCTGCCAGGGGCAACCAGCCTACTTCATGGGATTGGTGTGTGTGTGTGTGTGTGTGTGTGTGTGTACAGTATGTGTGTGTGTGTGTGTGTTTGTATGTGGGTGGCAGGCAATCTGTCGCATGTTTAAGGTTTATCTAACACACTCACCACTGGAAATCTGTCTCTCTTTCTCTCTGTATGGAGGGCTTTCTCTGTCCCTGGATAGATACCTAACCTATTTCTCTCTGTATGGAGGGCTTTCTCTGTCCCTGGATAGATACCTAACCTATTTCTCTCTGTATGGAGGGCTTTCTCTGTCCCTGGAATGATACCTAACCTATTTCTCTCTGCATGGAGGGCTTTCTCTATCCCTGGATAGACACCTAACCTATTTATCTCTGTATGGAGGGCTTTCTCTGTCCCTGGATAGATACCTAACCTATTTCTCTCTGTATGGAGGGCTTTCTCTATCCCTGGATAGACACCTAACCTATTTATCTCTGTATGGAGGGCTTTCTCTGTCCCTGGATAGATACCTAACCTATTTCTCTCTGTATGGAGGGCTTTCTCTGTCCCTGGATAGACACCTAACCTATTTCTCTCTGTATGGAGGGCTTTCTCTGTCCCTGGATAGACACCTAACCTATTTCTCTCTGTATGGAGGGCTTTCTCTGTCCCTGGATAGATACCTAACCTATTTCTCTCTGTATGGAGGGCTTTCTCTGTCCCTGGATAGATACCTAACCTATTTCTCTCTGTATGGAGGGCTTTCTCTGTCCCTGGATAGACACCTAACCTCTTTCTCTCTGTATGGAGGGCTTTCTCTGTCCCTGGATAGACACCTAACCTATTTCTCTCTGTATGGAGGGCTTTCTCTGTCCCTGGATAGATACCTAACCTATTTCCCTCTGTATGGAGGGCTTTCTCTGTCCCTGGGTAGACACCTAACCTATTTATCTCTGTATGGAGGGCTTTCTCTGTCCCTGGATAGATACCTAACCTATTTCTCTCTGTATGGAGGGCTTTCTCTGTCCCTGGATAGACACCTAACCTATTTCTCTCTGTATGGAGGGCTTTCTCTGTCCCTGGATAGATACTTAACCTATTTCTCTCTGTATGGAGGGCTTTCTCTGTCCCTGGATAGACACCTAACCTATTTATCTCTGTATGGAGGGCTTTCTCTGTCCCTGGATAGATACCTAACATCTTTCTCTCTGTATGGAGGGCTTTCTCTGTCCCTGGATAGATACCTAACCTATTTCTCTCTGTATGGAGGGCTTTCTCTGTCCCTGGGTAGACACCTAACCTATTTATCTCTGTATGGAGGGCTTTCTCTATCCCTGGATAGACACTTAACCTATTTATCTCTGTATGGAGGGCTTTCTCTGTCCCTGGATAGATACCTAACCTATTTCTCTCTGTATGGAGGGCTTTCTCTGTCCCTGGATAGACACCTAACCTATTTCTCTCTGTATGGAGGGCTTTCTCTGTCCCTGGATAGACACCTAACCTATTTCTCTCTGTATGGAGGGCTTTCTCTGTCCCTGGATAGATACCTAACCTATTTCTCTCTGTATGGAGGGCTTTCTCTGTCCCTGGATAGATACCTAACCTATTTCTCTCTGTATGGAGGGCTTTCTCTGTCCCTGGATAGACACCTAACTTCTTTCTCTCTGTATGGAGGGCTTTCTCTGTCCCTGGATAGACACCTAACCTATTTCTCTCTGTATGGAGGGCTTTCTCTGTCCCTGGATAGATACCTAACCTATTTCCCTCTGTATGGAGGGCTTTCTCTGTCCCTGGGTAGACACCTAACCTATTTATCTCTGTATGGAGGGCTTTCTCTGTCCCTGGATAGATACCTAACCTATTTCTCTCTGTATGGAGGGCTTTCTCTGTCCCTGGATAGACACCTAACCTATTTCTCTCTGTATGGAGGGCTTTCTCTGTCCCTGGATAGATACTTAACCTATTTCTCTCTGTATGGAGGGCTTTCTCTGTCCCTGGATAGACACCTAACCTATTTATCTCTGTATGGAGGGCTTTCTCTGTCCCTGGATAGATACCTAACATCTTTCTCTCTGTATGGAGGGCTTTCTCTGTCCCTGGATAGATACCTAACCTATTTCTCTCTGTATGGAGGGCTTTCTCTGTCCCTGGGTAGACACCTAACCTATTTATCTCTGTATGGAGGGCTTTCTCTGTCCCTGGATAGATACCTAACCTATTTCTCTCTGTATGGAGGGCTTTCTCTGTCCCTGGATAGACACCTAACCTATTTCTCTCTGTATGGAGGGCTTTCTCTGTCCCTGGATAGATACTTAACCTATTTCTCTCTGTATGGAGGGCTTTCTCTGTCCCTGGATAGACACCTAAACTATTTATCTCTGTATGGAGGGCTTTCTCTGTCCCTGTATAGATACCTAACATCTTTCTCTCTGTATGGAGGGCTTTCTCTGTCCCTGGATAGATACCTAACCTCTTTCTGGATAGATACCTAACCTCTTTCTGGATAGATACCTAACCTCTTTCTGGATAGATACCTAACCTCTTTCTGGATAGATACCTAACCTCTTTCTGGATAGATACCTAACCTCTTTCTGGATAGATACCTAACCTCTTTCTGGATAGATACCTAACCTCTTTCTGGATAGATACCTAACCTCTTTCTGGATAGATACCTAACCTCTTTCTGGATAGATACCTAACCTCTTTCTGGATAGATACCTAACCGCTTGATTTGATTCGACATTTTGTCACGCTGTCGCTCTACCTTTTATTCAATAAGGGATCTGTCATTTTGTTTTGAATGAGCTGTATTTTTTATGCTCATTGATGTACCTTTATTTTGATTGGTGTATTGAAAGGCATGATGGGATATTAGCTGAATGATGTCACAGCAGAACACCCTGACAGCCCTCTTCCTCGGCCCTTAGATACGCTGACGATAATATCCACTCATCATTTAGGTGATACTTTCCCATCATTGATTTCCCTGGAGAAGTCGGGTTAGTTACCGAGGAACGACCCTAAATCAAGAAAAACCATAACAACGGGACCTCGAGAAACCATACCAAGGGGTCAGTCTGTTAAGTGTATCCTCCACTTTCACTAACAGCCACAGTTAGGGTTATTGCTGGGGCATCACATATAAAAGCGCATCACTTATAAGACGCCATCTTGACAAATAGTGTCTGAGGCTCCAACAGAAAATCTATTCTTCACCCCCACATTGATCCGAACAAATGTAAAAGCATTTCTATCCTGTTTTTCATTCCCTGTCCATTTTTTCGGAGCAGAGTCTCCCCCCCTTCTCTCTCTCTCAGTGCTTGGGACAGGGTTATATTGTCTGGCAGCTTTTCACACCAGTGCTCTGTTTTAAGATGCTATGAAACATGTCTCTCTATGGCTTCCTTAGAAAGATGGAAGCCTTTCATTGATTTGGTTTTAATTGGAGGGGAAATTACACCACTGAATAATAAGATGTGCTTCGTAATTGTTCTTATTTTGTTAAATGTTTTGGTACGTTTTCCAAACCTGGAAACAAACATGATTGCTGTTTTGTGGCAGTGTTGCATAGCAACAGTGTCTTCAAGGATTTGAGTGTGTGTGTGTGTGTGTGTGTCTGCCTCAACCTTAACTCCCTCTCTCACCTGTCTAAAGGCTGTCAGGTGTTTCAGCCCAGGGGATGTGGTTCATTACTGTTGTTGTTTGTTCCACGGTTTCTATGATGTCATACTTCTGTGTGTCTAGGGATAGGCTGTGTTGTGGCGACCTCATAGTTCTGTGTAGGGACTGGCTGTGTTGTGGTAACATCATAGTTCTTTGTAGGGACTGGCTGTGTTGTGGTAACATCATAGTTCTGTGTCTAGGGACTGTCTGTTTTGTGGTGATGTCATAGTTCTGTATGTCTAGGGACTAGCTGTGTTTTGGTGATGTCATAGTTCTGTGTGTCTAGGGACTGGCTGTGTTTTGGTGATGTCATAGTTCTGTGTGTCTAGGGACTGGCTGTGTTGTGGTGATGTCATAGTTCTGTGTGTCTAGGGACTGGCTGTGTTGTGGTGATGTCATAGTTCTGTGCGTCTAAGGACTAGCTGTGTGGCGGTGACGTGGTGCTGGTGTGTCCAGGAACTGGTTATGCTCTCAGTTTAATTGCTGTGGCCCTCTGGGAGGTCTGCTCATGCTGTTCACACTCAGAGTGTCTTTCCATGTCAGAGACCGACAGGATACACTTTCGAGTTATTGGGGATAAAAATAAAACCTTTGACCTTGACTGGAGAGAAATAGAGGAACACAGGAAGAGAGGGAGAGAGAGAAAAGGGGGGAAAACAGGTAGAGAGATGGTGACTGATAGGTGGTAAGGAGAGGTGGTAAGGATAGGTGCTAATCAGAGGTGGTAAGGATAGGTGGTAAGGAGAGGTGGTAAGGATAGGTGGTAAGGAGAGGTGGTAAGGATAGGTGCTAATCAGAGGTGGTAAGGAGAGGTGGTAAAGAGAGGTGGTAAAGAGAGGTGGTAAGGAGAGAAAGTAACGAGAGATGTAAGGAGAGGTTGTAAAGAGGGGTGGTAAAGAGGGGTGGTAAAGAGAGTGGTAAAGAGAGGTGGTAAGGAGAGGTGGTAAGGAGAGGTGGGAAGGAGAGACGGTAAGGAGAGGTGGTAAGGAGAGACAGTAAAGAAAGATTGTAAGGAGAGGTGGTAAAGAGGGGTGGTAAAGAGAGGTGGTAAAGAGGGCTGGTAAGGAGAGATGGTAAGGAGAGGTGGTAAAGAGGGCTGGTAAGGAGAGGTGGTAAGGAGAGTTGGTAAAGAGAGCTGGTAAGGAGAGCTGGTAAGGAGAGAAAGTAAAGAAAGATGTAAAGAGGGGTGGTAGAGGGGTGGTAAAGAGGGGCGGTAAAGAGAGAAAGTAAAGAAGATGTAAAGAGGGGTGGTAAAGAGGGGTGGTAAGAGGGGTGGTAAAGAGAGAAAGTAAAGAAGATGTAAAGAGGGGTGGTAAGAGGGGTGGTAAAGAGGGGTGGTAAAAGAGAGGTGGTAAAGAGGGGTGGTAAAGAGGTGGTAAAGAGGGGTGGTAAAGAGAGGTGGTAAGGAGAGAAAGTAAAGAAAGATGTAAGGAGATATTGTAAAGAGGGGTGGTAAAGAGGGGTGGTAAAGAGAGGTGGTAAAGAGGGGTGGTAAAGAGAGGTGGTAAAGAGGGCTGGTAAGGAGAGATGGTAAAGAGGGCTGGTAAGGAGAGATGGTAAAGAGGGCTGGTAAGGAGAGAAAGTAAAGAAAGATGTAAAGAGGGGTGGTAAAGAGGGGTGGTAAAGAGAGAAGTAAAGAAGATGTAAAGAGGGGTGGTAAAGAGAGAAAGTAAAGAAGATGTAAAGAGGGGTGGTAAGAGGGGTGGTAAAGAGAGAAAGTAAAGAAGATGTAAAGAGGGGTGGTAAAGAGGGGTGGTAAGAGGGGTGGTAAAGAGAGAAAGTAAAGAAGATGTAAAGAGGGGTGGTAAAGAGAGGTGGTAAAGAGGGGTGGTAAAGAGAGGTGGTAAAGAGGTGGTAAAGAGGGGTGGTAAAGAAAGATGTAAGGAGAGGTGGTAAGAGGGGTGGTAAAGAGAGGTGGTAAAGAAAGATGTAAGGAGAGGTGGTAAGAGGGGTGGTAAAGAGGGGTGGTAAAGAAGGATGTAAGGAGAGATTGTAAAGAGGGGTGGTAAAGAGGGGTGGTAAGAGGTGGTAAAGAGGGGTGGTAAAGAAAGATGTAGGAGAGGTGGTAAGGAGAGGTGGTAAAGAGAGGTGGTAAAGAAAGATGTAAGGAGAGGTGGTAAGAGGGGTGGTAAAGAGAGGTGGTAAAGAAAGATGTAAGGAGAGATGGTAAAGAGGGGTGGTAAGAGGGGTGGTAAGTAGAGCTGGTAAAGAGAGGTGGTAAAGAGAGGTGGTAAGGAGAGGTGGTAAAGAAGGGTGGTATGGAGAGGTGGTAAAGAGAGGTGGTATGGAGAGGTGGTATGGAGAGGTGGTATGGAGAGGTGGTAAAGAGAGGTGGTATGGAGAGGTGGTATGGAGAGGTGGTATGGAGAGGTGGTAAGGAGGGGTGGTAAGGAGAGGTGGTATGGAGAGGTGGTAAAGAGGGGTGGTATGGAGAGGTGGTAAAGAGGGGTGGTATGGAGAGGTGGTAAAGAGAGGTGGTATGGAGAGGTGGTAAAGAGAGATGGTAAAGAGGGGTGGTATGGAGAGTTGGTAAAGAGAGGTGCTATGGAGAGGTGGTAAAGAGGGGTGGTAAGGAGAGGTGGTATGGAGAGGTGGTAAAGAGGGGTGGTATGGAGAGGAGGTAAGGAGGGGTGGTAAAGAGATGTATGGAGAGGTGGTAAAGAGATGTATGGAGAGGTGTTGAAGAGATGTATGGAGAGGTGGTAAATATATGTATGGAGAGGTGGTAAAGAGATGTATGGAGAGGTGGTAAAGAGATGTATGGAGAGGTGGTAAAGAGATGTATGGAGAGGTGGTAAAGAGATGTATGGAGAGGTGGTAAAGAGGTGTATGGAGAGGTGATAAAGAGATGTATGGAGAGGTGGTAAAGAGATGTATGGAGAGGTGGTAAAAAGATGTATGGAGAGGTGGTAAAGAAAGATGTAAGGAGAGGTGGTAAAGAAAGATGTATGGAGAGGTGGTAAAGAGGTGGTAAAGAGGGATGGTAGGAGAGGGGTGATAAAGAGGGGTGGTAGGAGAGGTGGTAAAGATGGGTGGTAAGGATATGTGGTAAAGAGAGGTGGTAAAGAGGGGTGATAAAGAGGGGGTGGTAAGGTTAGGTGGTGAAGAGAGGTTGTAAAGAGGGGTGGTAAGAGGTGTGCTAAATAGGGGTGGTAAAGAGGGGTGGTAAAAAGAGGTGGTAAAGAGAGATGGTAAAGAGGTGTGCTAAATAGGGGTGGTAAGGAGAGGTGGTAAAGAGGGTGGTAAGGAGAAGTGGTAAAGAGGGGTGGTAAGAGGGGTGGTAAAGAGGGGTGGTAAGGAGAGGTGGTAAGAGGGTGGTAAGGAGAAGTGGTAAAGAGGGGTGGTAAGAGGGGTGGTAAAGAGGGGTGGTAAAGAGATGTGGTAAAGAGAGGTGGTAAAGAGGGGTGGTAAATAGGGGTGGTAAGGAGAGGTGGTAAGGAGAGAAAGTAAAGAAAGATGTAATGAGATGTGGAAAAGAGAGGTGGTAAAGAGAGGTGGTAAAGAGGGGTGGTAAAGAGAGGTGGTAAAGAGGGGTGGTAAAGAGAGAGGGTAAGGAGAGGTGGTAAGGAGAGACGGTAAGGAGAGGTGGTAAGGAGAGACAGTAAAGAAAGATGTAAGGAGAGGTGGTAAAGAGAGTTGGTAAGGAGAGACAGTAAAGAAAGATGTAAGGAGAGGTGGTAAAGAGAGGTGGTAAAGAGGGCTGGTAAAGAGGGGTGGTAAAGAGAGGTGGTAAAGAGAGGTGGTAAAGAGGGGTGGTAAAGAGAGGTGGTAAAGAGTGCTGGTAAGGAGAGGTGGTAAGGAGAGGTGGTAAAGAGGGCTGGTAAGGAGAGGTGGTAAAGAGAGCTGGTAAGGAGAGGTGGTAAGGAGAGGTGGTAAGGAGAGGTGGTAAAGAGAGCTGGTAAGGAGAGGTGGTAAGGAGAGGTGGTAAAGAGAGCTGGTAAGGAGAGGTGGTAAAGAGAGGTGGTAAAGAGAGAAAGTAAAGAAAGATGTAAGGAGAGGTGGTAAAGAGAGCTGGTAAAGAGAGGTGGTAAGGAGAGAAAGTAAAGAAAGATGTAAAGAGAGGTGGTAAAGAGGGGTGGTAAAGAAAGGTGGTAAAGAGAGGTGGTAAAGAGAGGTGGTAAAGAGAGGTGGTAAAGAGGGCTGGTAAGGAGAGGTGGTTAAAGAGGGCTGGTAAGGAGGTGGTAAAGAGGGGTGGTAAAGAGGGGTGGTAAAGAGGGCTGGTAAGGAGAGGTGGTAAAGAGGGCTGGTAAGGAGAGGTGGTAAGGAGAGGTGGTAAGGAGGGGTGGTAAGGAGAGATGGTAAAGAGGGTGGTAAGGAGAAGTGGTAAAGAGGGGTGGTAAGAGATGTGGTAAAGAGGGCTGGTAAGGAGAGGTGGTAAGGAGAGGTGGTAAGGAGGGGTGGTAAGGAGAGATGGTAAAGAGGGTGGTAAGGAGAAGTGGTAAAGAGGGGTGGTAAAGAGATGTGGTAAAGAGGGGTGGTAAAGAGAGGTGGTAAAGAGAGGTGGTAAAGATATTTGGTAAGGAGAGGTGGTAAGGAGAAGTGGTAAGAGAGAAGGTAAAGAGGGGTGGTAAAGAGATGTGGTGGTAAAGAGGGGTGGTAAGGAGATGGGGTGGTAAAGAGGGGTGGTAAAGAGAGGTGGTAAAGAGGGGTGGTAAAGAGAGTGGGTAAAGAGGGGTGGTAAAGAGATGTGGTAAAGAGGGGTGGTAAAGAGAGGTGGTAAAGAGGGGTGGTAAAGAGAGGTGGTAAAGAGGTGTGGTAAAGAGAGGTGGTAAAGAGGGGTGGTAAAGAGAGATGGTAAAGAGAGGTGGTAAAGAGGGGTAGTAAAGAGGGGTGGTAAAGAGGGGTGGTAAAGAGAGGTGGTAAAGAGGGGTGGTAAAGAGAGGTGGTAAAGAGGGGTGGTAAAGAGGGGTGGTAAAGAGGGGTGGTAAAGAGGGGTGGTAAAGAGGGGTGGTAAAAGGGGTGGTAAGTGAACGGAAGATATAAATCATTCAGAGTGTTTGTGGTGAGGATATGAGCGTTTGCAATTTGAGGTGTTGACTCTTTTCAAATCAAATCAAATCACATGTTATTGGTCCCATACACATTTTTAGCAGACGCTATTGTGGGTGTAGAGAAATACTTGTGTTCCTAGCTCCAACAGTGCTGTAGTATCTAAGAATTCACAACAATGCACACAAATCTAAAAGTAAACAAATGGAATTAAGAAATATATAACTATTAGGACGAGCAATGTCAGTGGCATTGACTAAATACAGTAGAACAGAATACAGTATATACGTACATATGAGATGAGTAAAACAGTATGTAAACATTATTAAAGTGACTAGTGTTCCATTATTAAAGTGGCCAGTGATTCCATGTCTATGTATATAGGGCAGCAGCCTCTAAGGTGCAGAGTTGAGTAACTGAGTGGTAGCTGGCTAGTGATGGCTATTTAACAGTCTGATAGCCTTGAGATAGAAGCTGTTTTTCAGTCTCTCGGTCCCAGCTTTGATGCACCTGTACTGACCCCGACTTCTGGATGGTAGCGGGGTCAACAGTCAGTGGCTCGGGTGGTTGATTTTTTTCTTTTTGGCCTTTCTGTGACATCGGGTGCTGTAGGCATCCTGGAGGGCAGGCAGTGTGCTCCCGGTGATGTGTTGGGCAGTCCGTAACACCCTCTGGAGAGCCCTGCGGTTGCGGGCTATACCAGGCGGTGATACAGCCCGATGCTCTCAATTGCGCATCTGTAAAAGTTTGTGAGGGTCTTAGGGCGAAGCCAAATTTCTTCAGCCTCTTGAGGTTAAAGAGGCGCTGTTGTGCCTTCTTCACCACTCTCTATATGTGGGTGGATAATTTCAGATTGTCAGTGATGTGTGCACTGAGGAACTTGAAGATTTCCAAGTCCTCCGCTGTGGTCCAGTCGATGTGGATAGGGGCGTGCTCCCTCTGCTGTTTCCTGAAGTCTATGATCAGCTCCTTCGTTTTGTTGATGTTGAGGGAGAGGTTATTTTCTTGGCACCACTCTGCCAGGTCCCTCACCTCCTCCCTGTAGGCCGTCTCGTCATTGTTGGTAATCAGGCTTACTACTGTTGTGTCAACTTGATGATTGAGTTGGAGGTGTGCCGAGACCATGCAGTCATGGGTGAACAGGGAGTACAGGAGGGGGCTGATCACTTACCATTGTGGGTCCCTGTGTTGAGGATCAGCGAAGGGGAGGTGTTGTTCTCTACCTTCACCACCTGGGGTCAGCCCGTCAGGAAGTCCAGGACCCAGTTGCACAGGGCGGCGTTCAGACCTAGGGTATTGAGCTTATTAATGATGAGCTTGGAGGATACTATGGTGTTGAAGTCTGAGCTATAGTCAATGAACTGCATTCGGTTGTGGCTATAGGAAATAGGAATGGGATAATTAGAGAAAGAGGAATCACTGGATTCTAAAAATACAAAGAGCGAGAGAGAAAATAAATAGGAGTATTCAAAGATAAAACTGTTTTATAATAACGATATTACATTTTATTTTAAGCGCTTTTTAGGACAAGATATGGAAAGGATTGGGGGAGAAGAAGTGTGTGATTGGGGGAGAGGGAGGAAAGCAACATCTTGGTCCATAAAGAGAGACTACACAGCAGTTGATGGGCTGTTCTCCCAAAGCCCCTTTCATGTCAGAACATTCTGCCTATTATATATCTCTTTGATGCTTGCTTTTCTGATCCATTCTTCAAAGTCAAATGGAAGTGAATTACTCAAAATCACAGACACCATATTGACTTCCTCCATCTTGTCTTTTCATCAATAACAACCACAGAGCTTTGTGCATCTGTTGTTGACGAAGACTGAAGTTTAATGGTTAGTTAAAGTTGAATAGTTGTTTCCATAGAAAATAACTGGATTCACTATGTCCTTCTGTGTGCGTGTGTGTGTGTGTGTGTGCGCGCGAGTGCCTGTGTGTGTCCGTGTATGTGTGTGTCCGTGTTTGCGTGCGTGAGTGCCTGTGTGTGTGTGTGTGTGTGTGTGTGTGTGTGTGTGTGTGTGTGTGTGTGAGTCAACTTAAATCTCTCATGGAAATGGGTTCATATTGATATGTCATAAATTGAACTAACAAGACTCTTGTCATCTCCAACAAGACGTAACAGCTGTACGGAGCTGCAGCAACAGAGTTCTTCACATGTTCTGACCGAGCCAACAACACGTAACAGCTGTACGGAGCTGCAGCAACAGAGTTCTTCACACGTTCTGACCGAGCCTACAACACGTAACAGCTGTACGGAGCTGCAGCAACAGAGTTCTTCACACGTTCTGACCGAGCCAACAACACGTAACAGCTGTACGGAGCTGCAGCAACAGAGTTCTTCACACGTTCTGACCGAGCCAACAACACGTAACAGCTGTACGGAGCTGCAGCAACAGAGTTCTTCACACGTTCTGACCGAGCCAACAACACGTAACAGCTGTACGGAGCTGCAGCAACAGAGTTCTTCACACGTTCTGACCGAGCCAACAACACGTAACAGCTGTACGGAGCTGCAGCAACAGAGTTCTTCACACGTTCTGACCGAGCCAACAACACCGCGACAGAGAAACCACAATGAACCCCTCCCTTAGCCAACACCTTGCCAATCACATCCTTTCAACTTGGACACAAGTTAATACAACGTGTCATTATCTGTAGACTTTTTCTATGTTTTCTTTCTAATTGTCTTACCGTTCCAATGAAGAGCATGTGTGTTCAAAGCACCTTTCATAATGAAACGACTGTCAGTATATAGGAACGTCTACATTTGTGTTGTCTTGTCTCTGACTGACTAAATGATGTGACAGGCTATTTTATCAAATAGATTACTTAATGTTTGATTGAATACGTGATTGAATTAAACCATGCAACAATTAACTCGTTAATAACCTGGGGCACCATGGAAGAGTGTTTATAGGGCAGTTGTCTTCCGAATAAACTCTTAAAGATCTGAAGATCTTTTATATCAATAGCAGTCAATTATTAATCGTCACGTTATACAGTCTCATCTGAACGTCGTAGAATTCTTGGTTATCTTCACGAACCCTGGCTAACAAGTTGAATCAGCAATACAAAAATTGGCTTAATTATGTATTTGCTAAATACCTAAATAATCACACAGAATTACATATACACAGGATGGATCATACATCGATTACTGAGTCGCTATAGGATTACTGAGTCACTATAGGAGAAACGCACTGCAGATACACAAGATAGTGATGACACATGGAAGTGACTGAAATCTCATTTTTGTTTCGTCAAACCATCTGTTTTGTCAGCATATCTTTGTTTTCTACAGATTGTAATAGATGGGTTGTGATGGAGTATGTCTGATGCCAAGCGTGCCACCTGTGCCCTTCTCATACTGCTGTATGTGGGTTGTGATGGAGTATGTCTGATGCCAAGCGTGCCACCTGTGATGTGCCCTACTCATACTGCTGTATGTGGGTTGTGATGGAGTATGTCTGATGCCAAGCGTGCCACCTGTGCCCTACTCATACTGCTGTATGTGGGTTGTGATGGAGTATGTCTGATGCCAAGCGTGCCACCTGTGATGTGCCCTACTCATACTGCTGTATGTGGGTTGTGATGGAGTATGTCTGATGCCAAGCGTGCCACCTGTGCCCTACTCATACTGCTGTATGTGGGTTGTGATGGAGTATGTCTGATGCCAAGCGTGCCACCTGTGATGTGCCCTACTCATACTGCTGTATGTGGGTTGTGATGGAGTATGTCTGATGCCAAGCGTGCCACCTGTGCCCTACTCATACTGCTGTATGTGGGTTGTGATGGAGTATGTCTGATGCCAAGCGTGCCACCTGTGATGTGCCCTACTCATACTGCTGTATGTGGGTTGTGATGGAGTATGTCTGATGCCAAGCGTGCCACCTGTGCCCTACTCATACTGCTGTATGTGGGTTGTGATGGAGTATGTCTGATGCCAAGCGTGCCACCTGTGATGTGCCCTACTCATACTGCTGTATGTGGGTTGTGATGGAGTATGTCTGATGCCAAGCGTGCCACCTGTGCCCTACTCATACTGCTGTATGTGGGTTGTGATGGAGTATGTCTGATGCCAAGCGTGCCACCTGTGCCCTACTCATACTGCTGTATGTGGGTTGTGATGGAGTATGTCTGATGCCAAGCGTGCCACCTGTGATGTGCCCTACTCATACTGCTGTATGTGGGTTGTGATGGAGTATGTCTGATGCCAAGCGTGCCACCTGTGATGTGCCCTACTCATACTGCTGTATGTGGGTTGTGATGGAGTATGTCTGATGCCAAGCGTGCCACCTGTGATGTGCCCTACTCATACTGCTGTATGTGGGTTGTGATGGAGTATGTCTGATGCCAAGCGTGCCACCTGTGATGTGCCCTACTCATACTGCTGTATGTGGGTTGCTTGCTGTTTATTATTTCAGATTTGTCTTCCCCATCTAATGCTGTTACAACTACAGGATGTGCTCTGTAATAGTTAGGTGTGTACCTTGCCTGTTTTGGCATTGAAACATGCATTCCTGAATGCCCATGTACACAGTTGGCACATTCGGGAGAACAGATTGGGATGATTGGCAGTTGTCTCAGCAACACAACATCAAGGAAGTAGAGCTCTGATTACTTTCAGCCCCCTTTTGTGCTAAGACAGCCCCCTTTTGTGCTAAGACAGCCCCCTTTTGTAATGGAATTAATGAGGAGAATAGGAAATGCCCTGGTTGGAGACGTAAGTGAATGTGATATGTGGTCTACAGTAATTAGGCCCAACACAGAGATGCTTGCTACAGTAGCACTGCTTAGCGCTTAGAACGTGACTATTCCCACGTAGGACTGGCTATGATTATTATGGGACTTCTGTCACTTCTTCTCTTCAAAGTGATGAAAAGGGTTTTATTCTTTTACCTCTAAAAAAAGAACGGATCAGCAATGTCTGGATGAAAGGGAGCATTCAAAACTGTGCTTAGTTTAATAAATGTTTCTGTTGTCTCTCTCTCTCCTTCTCTGTCTGTCTCTCTCCTTCTCTGTCTGTCTCTCTCCTTCTCTGTCTGTCTGTCTCTCTCTCTCTCTCTCTACCTCCTTCTCTGTCTGTCTCTCTCTCTCTCTACCTCCCTCCCTCTCTGTCTCTCTCTCTCTCTCTCTCTCTCTCTCTACCTCCCTCTCTGTCTCTCTCTCTCTCTACCTCCCTCTCTGTCTCTCTCTCTCCCTCTCTGTCTGTCTCTCCCTCTCTGTCTGTCTCTCCCTCTCTGCCTGTCTCTCTCCCTCTCTGTCTCTCTCTCTCCCTCCCTCTCTTTCTCCATCGCTCAATTTCTGTCTTACTCTCTCCCTCCCTTTCTGTCTCCCTCCCTCGCTGTCTCTCTCCCTCTGTCTTTCTCCCCCTCTGTCTCTCTCTCTCTCTCCCTCCCTCTCGGTCTCTCTCCTTCTCTGTCTGTCTCTCTCCCTCTCTGTCTCTCTCTCTCCCTCTCTGTCGGTCTGTCTCCCACTCTGTCTGTCTCTCTCCTTCCCTGTCTGTCTCTTTCCCTCTCTGTCTGTCTCTCTTCCTCTCTGTCTGTCTCTCTCCCTCTCTGTCTCTCTCTCCCGCTCTGTCTGTCTCCCTCCCTCTCTGTCTCTCTCCCTCCCTCTCATTCTCCATCGCTCCCTTTCTGTCTCTCTCTCTCTCCCTCCCTTTCTGTCTCCCTTCCTCACTGTCTCTCTCTTTCTCCCTCTCTGTCTCTCCCCCTCTCTGTCTCTCTCCCTCTGTCTCTCTCCCTCTCTGTCTGTCTCTCTCCCTCTCTGTCTGTCTCTCTCCTTGTCTGTCTGTCTCTCTCCCTCTCTGTCTGTCTGTCTCTCTCCCTCTCTGTCTGTCTGTCTCTCTCCCGCTCTGTCTGTCTCTCTCCCTCTCTGTCTGTCTGTCTCTCTGTCTCTGTCTCTGTCTTTCTCCCTCCCTCTCTGTCTCCATCCCTCTCTGTCTGTCTCACTCCCTCTCTGTCTGTCTCTCTCCCTCTCTGTCTCTCCCTCTCCCTCTCTGTCTGTCTCTCTCCCCCTCTGTCTCCATTCCTCTCTGTGTCTCTCTCTCCCTCCCTCTCTGTCTGTCTCTCTCTCTCTGTCTCTCTCCCTCTCTGTCTCTATCCCTCTCTGTCTCTATCCCCCTCTCTGTCTCTATCCCTCTCTGTCTCTATCCCTCTCTCTGTCTCTCTCCACCTCTGTCTCTCTCTCCCTCCCTCTCTCTCCTCCTCTGTCTCCATCCCTCTCTGTGTCTCTCCCTCTCTGTCTATCTCTCTCCCCTCTATCTCTCTCTCTCCCTCCCTCTCTGTCTCTTTCCCTCTCTGTCTGTCTCTCTCCCTCTGTCTCTCTCCCTCTCAGTCTCTCTCCCCCTCTGTCTCTCTGGCTCCCTCCCGCTCTCTCTCCCTCCCTCTCTGTCTCTCTCCTTCTCTGTCTGTCTCTCTCCCTCTCTGTCTGTCTCTCTCCCTCTCTGTCTGTCTCTCTCTTCCTCTCTGTCTGTCTCTCTCCCTCCCTCCCTCTCTGTCTGTCTCTCTCTCTCTCCCTCCCTCTCCCTCCCTCTCTGTCTCTCTCTCTCTCCCTCCCTGTCTCTCTCTCCCTCCCTCTCTGTCTGTCTGTCTCTCTCCCTCCCTCCCTCTGTCTCTCTCCCTCTGTCTGTCTCCCTCCCTCTCTGTCTCTCTCCCTCTCTGTCTCTCTATCTCTCTCCATATCTGTCTGTCTCTCTTCCTCTCTGTCTGTCTGCCTCTCTCCCTCTCTCATTCAGGCACACAGTGAGACACACATTGTATGGTACATATTGTAAAAACCGTACAGAACCAGGCAGTTTGTGTCTGTGTAGCTGAGCTTCTGACAATGTGTTGCCATGTTTATACAGTGCCTTGCGAAAGTATTCGGCCCCCTTGAACTTTGCGACCTTTTGCCACATTTCAGGCTTCAAACATAAAGATATAAAACTGTATTTTTTTGTGAAGAATCAACAACAAGTGGGACACAATCATGAAGTGGAACGACATTTAACAAATCAAAAACTGAAAAATTGGGCGTGCAAAATTATTCAGCCCCCTTAAGTTAATACTTTGTAGCGCCACCTTTTGTTGCGATTACAGCTGTAAGTCGCTTGGGGTATGTCTCTATCAGTTTTGCACATCGAGAGACTGAAATGTTTTCCCATTCCTCCTTGCAAAACAGCTCGAGCTCAGTGAGGTTGGATGGAGAGCATTTGTGAACAGCAGTTTTCAGTTCTTTCCACAGATTCTCAATTGGATTCAGGTCTGGACTTTGACTTGGCCATTCTAACACCTGGATATGTTTATTTTTGAACCATTCCATTGTAGATTTTGCTTTATGTTTTGGATCATTGTCTTGTTGGAAGACAAATCTCCGTCCCAGTCTCAGGTCTTTTGCAGACTCCATCAGGTTTTCTTCCAGAATGGTCCTGTATCTGGTTCCATCCATCTTCCCATCAATTTTAACCATCTTCCCTGTCCCTGCTGAAGAAAAGCAGGCCCAAACCATGATGCTGCCACCACCATGTTTGACAGTGGGGATGGTGTGGTCAGGGTGATGAGCTGTGTTGCTTTTACGCCAAACATAACGTTTTGCATTGTTGCCAAAAAGTTACATTTTGGTTTCATCTGACCAGAGCACCTTCTTCCACATGTTTGGTGTGTCTCCCAGGTGGCTTGTGGCAAACTTTAAACAACACTTTTTATGGATATCTTTAAGAAATGGCTTTCTTCTTGCCACTCTTCCATAAAGGCCAGATTTGTGCAATATACGACTGATTGTTGTCCTATGGACAGAGTCTCCCACCTCAGCTGTAGATCTCTGCAGTTCATCCAGAGTGATCATGGGCCTCTTGGCTGCATCTCTGATCAGTCTTCTCCTTGTATGAGCTGAAGGTTTAGAGGGACGGCCAGGTCTTGGTAGATTAGCAGTGGTCTGATACTCCTTCCATTTCAATATTATCGCTTGCACAGTGCTCCTTGGGATGTTTAAAGCTTGGGAAATCTTTTTGTATCCAAATCTGGCTTTAAACTTCTTCACAACAGTATCTTGGACCTGCCTGGTGTGTTCCTTGTTCTTCATGATGCTCTCTGCGCTTTTAACGGACCTCTGAGACTATCACAGTGCTTGTGCATTTATACGGAGACTTGATTACACACAGGTGGATTGTATTTATCATCATTAGTCATTTAGGTCAACATTGGATCATTTAGAGATCCTCACTGAACATCTGGAGAGAAATTGCTGCACTGAAAGTAAAGGGGCTGAATAATTTTGCACGCTCAAATTTTTCAGTTTTTGATTTGTTAAAAAAGTTTGAAATATCCAATAAATGTCCAATAATAAAATTACACTTCATGATTGTGTCCCACTTGTTGTTGATTCTTCACAAAAAAATACAGTTTTATATCTTTATGGTTGAAACCTGAAATGTGGCAAAAGGTTGCAAAGTTCAAGGGGGCCGAATACTTTCGCAAGGCACTGTATATATATATGTATGTGTGTGTGTGTGTGTGTGTGTGTGTGTGTGTGTGTGTGTGTGTGTGTGTGTGTGTGTGTGTGTGTGTGTGCATTTGCCTGTGCGTGTGTTAGGGTTAGGGTTAATTCCATTTCATTTCCAGTCAATTCAGGAAGTACACTGAAATTCCAATTGTCCTCAATGCTTTTCAATGAGGAACATTTGGAATTAGAAATGGAATTTGGTTTACTTTCTGAATTGACTGGAAATTAAAGTTGACTCCAACCCTGGTGTGTGTGTGTGAGTGTGTGTGTAGTAGTAGAGCTGGTATATGGCTGTATGACGATCTGGCAGGCAGCTTTCTGTTTCCTCTGGGAGTCTGTCTGTGTTCCATCCACCAGTGTGTTTCTCAAAGAGAACATCCTAATCCCTTCTACTCACACTCCCACTGCACCAAACACCTCAACAACCAAGACAGGACAGAATCTACTCTCAGAATCTAGCAAAATCCCCATACAGAAACAGCATCTCTAGAACAAAGCCTTAACTGAATGGTGCCCTCTACAATGTCCCAGTATTACCCACTACTGTACCCAGATATTCTCCATCTGAACAGGAAGTGAGCCAGCAGCAGTGCAGTAGTATCAGATATGCTGGATAAGTGTTGTTTGTGGTTAGAATGGAGGACTGAACTGTGCTGTACTGTGTCACTGTCAAATCAAATGTTATTGGTTGCATTCACATATTTAGCAGTTATTGTGGGTGTAGCGAAAGTAAAGAATGGAATTAAGAAATTATATATATATATATACAGTTGAAGTCAGAAGTTTACATACACTTAGGTTGGAGTCATTAAAACTCGTTTTTCAACCACTCCTCAAATGTATTGTTAACAAACTATAGTTTTGGCAAGTCGGTTAGGACATCTACTTTGTGCATGACACAAGTAATTTTTCCAACAATTGTTTACAGACAGACTATTTCACTTATAATTCACTGTCTCACAATTCCAGTGGGTCAGAAGTTTACATACACTAAATTGACTGTGCCTTTAAACAGCTTGGAAAATTCCAGAAAATTATGTCATGGCTTTAGAAGCTTCTGATAGGCTAATTGACATCATTTGAGTCAATTGGAGGTGTACCAGTGGATGTATTTCAAGGCCTAACTTCAAACTCAGTGCCTCTTTATATATACACTATATTACCAAAAGTTTGTGGACACCCGTTCGACGAATATCTCACTCCAAAATCATGGGCATTAATATGGAGTTGGTCCCCCCTTTGCTGCTATAACAGCCTCCACTCTTCTGGGAAGTATTTCCACTAGATGTTGGAACATTGCTGCGGGGACTTGCTTTAATTAAGCCACAAGAGTATTAGTGAGGTCGGGCACTGATGTTGGGTGATTAGGCCTAACTCGCAGTCGGAGTTCCAATTCATCCCAAGGGTGTCGATGGGGTTGAGGTCAGGGCTCTGTGCAGGCCAGTCAAGTTCTTCCACAACAATCTCGACAAACCATTTCTGTATGGACCTTGCTTTGTGCACAGGGGCATTGTCATGCTGAAACACAAAAGGGCCTTCTCCAAACTGTTGCCACATATTTGGAAGTACAGAATCGTCTAGAATGTCATTTGATGCTGTAGCAATTAAGATTTCCCTTCACTGGAACTAAGGGGCCTAAACCCAGTTGGCACTATGCATTGGGGCAGATAGCATTCTCCTGACATCTGCGAAACCCAGACTCGTCTTTCGGACTGCCAGATGGTGAAGCGTGATTCATCACTCCAGAGAACGCATTTCCACTGCCTCAGTGTCCAATGGCGGCCGGGCTTTACACCACTCCAGCCGAAGCTTGGCATTGCGCATGGTGATCTTAGGATTGTGTGCGGCTGCTCCTCCATGGAAACCCATTTCATGAAGGTCCAGACGAACAGTTCTTGTGCTGACGTTGCTTCCAGAGGTGCCACGTTGACAGTCACTGACCTCTTCAGTAAGGCCATTCTACTCCCAGTGTTTGTCTATGGAGATTGCATGGCTGTGTGCCTGATTTTATTCACCTGTCATCAACAAGTGTGGCTGAAATAGCCAAACCACTAATTTGAAGAGGTGGCCACATACATTTGTGAATGTAGTGTATCTGTGGGGAGATGTGGGTGGGTGGGTAACCTAGTCAACATCATTAGGTGGTTTCGCTCCCAAGTACCATGTACAGCCGTCAATAATGTTAGTGACACTGCAAACTCTTTCTGCTTTTACCGGTCTATCAAGATATTCATTTATATTCTTATTTGAATACCTTTAAATATCACCAACTCCCTGGCTGACTACAGTGAATTGGGAGGAAGGACTGTGGTTTGTCAGGAAAAAACACTGACATGAAAGAGCAGGTTGTTTTATATGTTCTCTGTGAAACGGCACGGTGCTGGAAGGATGGTTTTCCATTTCTAACGAACACACGGTTAGCGGTGGTCTCACACAGCACTGCAGCAGTTTGTTATGGAAAGCCGGACATGAATAGCTGAATATGACCAAGGAGGTGGTTATCAGAACAAAAGCAAGGGATGACTATTCATTTTTTCTCCCTCAATTGTAATAAGGGATGCATTCACACAAAGGCTTTTAGCAACGCTCTGTGTGTGTGTGTGTGAGTGTGAGTGTGTGTGCGGTATGAATTTATAGTAGGTGTCAATTATTTGTGCGTACTTATGTGTGTACTGCAGGCAGGAGAACTAGTCACCGTACATTTCAATTTTAGTTCACTTATAATTTATTTCAAAGTCACAATCTTTGTTTGATAATGTAAAGACAAAAAAAATGATTATGTGGAGAAAACTAAAGGCGTGATATGGTAGATCCAGTGGCAGGACAGAGGTTTTGTATTTCACAACCAATTAACCTGGACCTACACCTTTTCTTCTCCGAAGTGGAAGGAGATCCATGGACAACTAACAAATCAAATCAAATCCATTTGTATTGGTGAAATGCTTACTTACAAGCCCTTAACCAACAATGCAGTTTTAAGAAAATGCCCCCGAAAAACAGTAAGCGATAAAAGTAACAAATGATTAGAGAGCAGCAGTAAAATAACAATAGCGAGGCTATATACAGTACAGGGGGTACCGGTACAGGGTCAATATGGAGGCTATATACAGTACAGGGGGTACCGGTACAGGGTCAATATGGAGGCTATATACAGTACAGGGGGTACCGGTACAGGGTCAATATGGAGGCTATATACAGTACAGGGGGTACCGGTACAGGGTCAATGTGAAGGCTATATACAGGGGGTACCAGTACAGGGTCAATATGGAGGCTATATACAGTACAGGGGGTACCGGTACAGGGTCAATATGGAGGCTATATACAGTACAGGGGGTACCGGTACAGGGTCAATATGGAGGCTATATACAGTACAGGGGGTACCGGTACAGGGTCAATGTGAAGGCTATATACAGTACAGGGGGTACCGGTACAGGGTCCATGTGAAGGCTATATACAGGAGGTACCGGTACAAGGTCAATATGGAGGCTATTTACAGTACAGGGGGTACCGGTACAGGGTCAATGTGAAGGCTATATACAGGGGTACAGGTACAGGGTCAATATGGAGGCTATATACAGTACAGGGGGTACCGGTACAGGGTCAATATGGAGGCTATATACAGTACAGGGGGTACCGGTACAGGGTCAATGTGAAGGCTATATACAGGGGGTACCAGTACAGGGTCAATATGGAGGCTATATACAGTACAGGGGGTACCGGTACAGGGTCAATATGGAGGCTATATACAGTACAGGGGGTACCGGTACAGGGTCAATATGGAGGCTATATACAGTACAGGGGGTACCGGTACAGGGTCAATGTGAAGGCTATATACAGTACAGGGGGTACCGGTACAGGGTCCATGTGAAGGCTATATACAGGAGGTACCGGTACAAGGTCAATATGGAGGCTATTTACAGTACAGGGGGTACCGGTACAGGGTCAATGTGAAGGCTATATACAGGGGTACAGGTACAGGGTCAATATGGAGGCTATATACAGTACAGGGGGTACCGGTACAGGGTCAATATGGAGGCTATATACAGTACAGGGGGTACCGGTACAGGGTCAATGTGAAGGCTATATACAGGGGGTACCAGTACAGGGTCAATATGGAGGCTATATACAGTACAGGGGGTACCGGTACAGGGTCAATATGGAGGCTATATACAGTACAGGGGGTACCGGTACAGGGTCAATATGGAGGCTATATACAGTACAGGGGGTAACGGTACAGGGTCAATGTGAAGGCTATATACAGGGGGTACCGGTACAGGGTCAATGTGGAGGCTATATACAGGGGGTACCGGTACAGGGTCAATGTGGAGGCTATATACAGGGGGTACCGGTACAGGGTCAATGTGGAGGCTATATACAGGGGGTACCAGTACAGGGTCAATGTGAAGGCTATATACAGGGGGTACCGGTACAGGGTCAATGTGAAGGCTATATACAGGGGGTACCGGTACAGGGTCAATGTGAAGGCTATATACAGGGGGTACCGGTACAGGGTCAATGTGGAGGCTATATACAGGGGGTACCGGTACAGGGTCAATGTGAAGGCTATATACAGGGGGTACCGGTACAGAGTCAATGTGGAGGCTATATACAGGGGGTACCGGTACAGGGTCAATGTGAAGGCTATATACAGGGGGTACCGGTACAGAGTCAATGTGGAGGCTATATACAGGGGGTACCGGTACAGGGTCAATGTGAAGGCTATATATAGGGGGTACCGGTACAGGGTCAATGTGAAAGCTATACACAGGGGGTACCGGTACAGGGTCAATGTGAAGGCTATATACAGGGGGTACCGGTACAGAGTCAATGTGCGGGGGCACCGGTTAGTTGAGGTAATCGAAGTAATATGTACATGTGGGTAGAGTTATTAAAGTGACTATGCATAGATAATAACAGAAAGTAGCAGCAGTGTAGAAGAGGGGGGCAATGCAAATAGTCTGGGTAGCCATTTGATTAGATGTTCAGGAGTCTTATGGCTTGGGGGTAGAAGCTGTTTTAGAAGCCTCTTGGACCTAGACTTGGTGCCCCTGTACCGCTTGCCGTGCAGTAGCAGAGAGAACAGTCTATGACTAGGGTGGCTGGAGTCTTTTACAATTTTTAGGGCCTTCCTCTGACACCGCTTGGTATAGAGGTCCTGGATGGCAGGAAGCTTGGCCCCTGTGATGTACTGGGATGTTCGCACTACCCTCTGTAGTGACTTGCGGTCGGAGGCCGAACAGTTGCCAAACCAGGCAGTGATGCAACCCATCAGGATGGTCTCGATGGTGCAGCTGTAAAACCTTTTGAGGATCTGAGGACCCATGCCAAATCTTCTCCTGAGGGGGAATAGGTTTTGCCGTGCCCTTTTCACGACTGTTTTGGTGTGTTTGGACCATGTTAGTTTGTTGGTGATGTGGATGCCAAGGAACTTGAAGCTCTCAACCTGTGCCACTACAGCCCTGTTAATAAGAATGGGGGTGTACTCGGCCCTCATTTTCCTGTAGTCCACAATCATCTCTTTGTCTTGATCACGTTGAGGGAGAGGTTGTTGTCCTTGCACCACCCGGTCAGATCTCTGACCTCCTCCATATAGGCTGTCTCATCGTTGTCGGTGATCTGGCCTACCACTGTTGTATCATTGGCAAACTTAATGATGGTGCTGGAGTTGTGCCTGGCCGTGCAGTCATGAGTGAACAGGGAGTACAGGAGGGGACTGACCATGCACCCCTGAGGGGTCCCATTGTTGAGGATCAGCGTGGCTGCTGTGTTGTTACCTTCCCTTACCACCTGGGAGCAGCCCGTCAGGAAGTCCAGGATCCAGTTGCAGAGGGAGGTGATTAGTCCCAGGGTCTTTAGCTTAGTGATGAGCTTTGAGGTCACTATGGTGTTGAACGCTGAGCTGTAGTCAATGAATAGCATTCTCTCACAGGTGTTCCTTTTGTCCAGGTGTGAAAGGGCAGTGTGGAGTGCAATAGAGATTGCATCATCTGTGGATCTGTTGGGGCGGTATGTAAATTGAAGTGGGTCGAGGGTTTCTGGGATAATGGTGTTGATGTGAGCCATGACCAGCTCTTCATGGCTACAGACATGAGTGTTACACTTTGGTAGTCATTTAGGCAGGTTACCTTAGTCCCTGTGCCCAAGAACACTATGATGGTCTACTTGAAACATGTTGGTATTACAGACTCAGACAGGGAGAGGTTGAAAATGTCAGTGAAGACAATTGCCAGTTGGTCAGCGCATGCTCGGAGTACACATCCTTGTAATCCGTCTGGCTCAGTGGTCTTGTAATGTTGACCTATTGAAAGGTCTTACTCACATTGGCTGTGGAGAGCGTGATCACACAGTCGCCCAGAACAGCTGATGCTCTCATGCATGTTTCAGTGTTACTTTCCTCGAAAGCGAGCATAGAAGTTATTTAGCTTGTCTGGTAGGCTTGTGTCACTGGGCAGCTCTCGGCTGTGCTTCCCTTTGTAGTTTGTAATAGTTTGCAAGCCGTGCCATGTCCGACGAGCGTCGGAGCCGGTGTAGTAGGATTCAATCTTAGTCCTGTTTTGACGCTTTGCCTGTTTGATGGTTCGTCGGAGGGCATAGTGGGATTTCTTATAAGCTTCCTTGTCTCGATCCTTGAAAGCAGCAGCTCTACCCTTTAGCTCAGTGTGAATGTTGCCTGTAATCCATGGCTTCTGGTTGGGGTATGTACAGTTGAAGTCAGAAGTTTACATACACTTAGGTTGGAGTCATTAAAACTCGTTTTTCAACCAATCCACAGATTTCTTGTTAACAAACTATAGTTTTGGCAAGTCGGTTAGGACATCTACTTTGTGCATGACACGAGTAGTTGTTTACAGACAGAGTATTTCACTTATAATTCACTGTATCACAACTCCAGTGGGTCAGACGTTTACATACACTAAGTTGACTGTGCCTTTAAACAGCTTGGAAAATTCCATGGCTTTAGAAGCTTCTGATAGGTGATTTGACATCATTTGAGTCAATTGGACGTGTACCTGTGGATGTATTTCAAGGCCTACCTTCAAACTCAGTTCCTCTTTGCTTGACATCATGGGAAAAGAAATCAGTCAAGACCTCAGAAAAAAATTGTAGACCTCGACAACTCTGGTTCATCGTTGGGAGCAATTTCCAAATGCCTGAAGGTACCACGTTCATCTGTACAAACAATAATACGCAAGTATACAAACAAGTATAAACACACTCAATCCCAGAACAACAGCAAAGGACCATGTGAAGATGCTGGAGGAAACAGGTACAAAAATATCTATATCCACAGTAAAACAAGTACTATATCGACATAACCTGAAAGGCCTCTCAGCAAGGAAGAATGCACTGCTCCAAAACTGCCACAAAAAAAGCCAGACTGGGGTTTGCAACTGCACATGGGGACAAAGATTCTACGTTTTGGAGAAATATCCTCTGGTCTGATGAAACAAAAATAGAACTGTTTGGCCATAATGACCATCGTTATGTTTGGAGGAAAAAGACCAAAGAACACCATCCCAACCGTGAACCACGGGGGTGGCAGCATCATGTTTTGGGGGTGCTTTGCTGCAGGAGGGACTGGTGCACTTCCCAAAGTAGATGGCTTCATGAGGTAGGAAAATTATGTGGATATGTTGAAACAACATCTCAACACATCAGTCAGGAAGTTAAAGCTTGGTCGCAAATGGGTCTTCCAAATGGACAATGACCCGAAGCATACTTACACAGTTGGGACAACCAAGTCAAGGTATTGGAGTGGCCATCACAAAGCCCTGACCTCAATCCAATCGAACATTTGTGGCCAGTGACTGATGTTGTCACGAATCCCGTTTCCTGAGTCTGATATTTGCCAGTGTTCTGTCCTGGAGTGTTTTTTCCGGCATCCTGGAACGCACCCTGTCTGGTTGCCGGACAATGTAGCCAGTTGGGAGTTCTGATTACCCGCACCTGTATCCCATCAGCTATCTGCACACCTGGTCCTGATCATCATCTCTCCTCTTCATAAGCCCGGACCTGACAACCATTCCCTGACGGATCGTTAGCCATGAACAGTATGTTGTGCCATAGTATCAGCCTCAAGTTGGATAGGATTTGTTTTGTACGTCTTGCTTGCCTTAAACTTACCTCCGTTTGTTCTGTCTTCAGTTACTCACCCGGATCATTTACCCCATTCCCGCCTGGTCGTCGGAGGATTCCGCTTCCCCATTGGATCCACCTATTTACTCCCATCAACTGACCACCGCTGCCCGCTACGCCACCTGGATATATCTACCCATTCACATTCACTTGTAAATAAATACTCACCTTCTTCCTACTCTCCTTGTCCTGGTCTGCTTCTGGGTTCAATTTTGAAGAAACGTGACAGATGTGGTATACTCCTCAATGCCATCAGAAGAATCCCGGAACATGTTCCAGTCTGTGCTTGCAAAACAGTCCTGTAGTTTAGCATCTGCTTCATCTGACCACTTCTTTATCGACCGAGTCACTGGGGCTTCCTGCTTAAATTTTTACTTGTAAGCAGGAATCAGGAGGATAGAATTATGGTCAGATTTGCATAATGGATGGAGAGGGAGAGCTTTGTACGCATCTCAGTGTGTGGAGTAAAGGTAGTCTAGAGTTTTTTTCCATCTGGTTGCACATTTAACATGCTGATAGAAATTAGGTAAAACTGATTTAAGTTTGTCTGCATTAATGTCCCCAGCCACTAGGAGCGCCGCCTCTTGATTAGCGTTTTCCTGTTTGCTTATGGAGGTATACAGCTCATTGAGTGTGGTCTTAGTGCCAGCATCGGTCTGTGGTGGTAAATAGACTGCTATGAAAAATACAGATAAAAACTCTCTAGGTAGATAGTGTGGTCTACAGCTTATCATGAGATATTGATGAGCAGTAATGGTCACCGATGATCACTGGTGAGCAAAATTTTGAGACTTCCTTAGATATCAGCACCAGCTGCTGTTTACAAATATACATTGGCCGCCACCCCGTGTCTTACCAGAGGCTGATGTTCTATCCTGCCGATGGTGTATAACCCGCCAGCTTTATGTTATTAATGTTGTCGTTCAGCCGCGACTCTGTGAAACATAAGATACAGTTTTTAATGTCCCGTTGGTAGGATATATATGTGTTTTTAGTTCGTCCCATTTATTTTCCAGCGATTGAACATTAGCTAACAGTACGCATGGCAAAAGCAGAGGAACCACTCATTGCCTGATCCTCACAACGCACCCCAATTTCCTTCCTTAAAATCTCTGTTTCTTTCTCCTGCGAATGACAGGGATGAGGGCCTGTTCGGGTGTTAGGAGTATATCCTTCCTGTCCAACTCATTAAAGAAAAATGATTTGTCCAAATCGAGGTGAGTAATCGCTGTTCTGATGTCCAGAAACTCTTTTTCGGTCATAAGAGATGGTAGCAGCAACATAATGTACAAAATAAGTCACAAACAATGTGAAAAAACAAACAAAATAGCACGGTTGGTTAAGAGCCAATAAGAAGGCAGCGTTCCTCTCCGGCGGCATCATAGATCACACTTTCTGTGTGGTTGTGTGTAAGAACACAAAAGCTAATAGTACAGGTATATTTATTTATTTGGATCTCCATTTGCTTTTACAGAAGAATCAGCTACTCTTCCTGAGGTCCACAAAACTCTTCCTGGGGTCAACAAAAGGTTTAACCATCTGATGTTAGCCCTATTGGGTCTGCTCAGCAGGAGGTGCTGGGTGGGGGGTGAGGTGAGGTGATATGATTCAAAAGGTGTAAAAAAGTAGTTGTGTTTAACAACAGTCTTATCTTAGTATCAGCTGAAAGTGAGAACACAGAGTCCTGTACAATTCTGTTAAGTGTCTTTTGAGGGTCTTTTGTAGAGGTCCGTGACACGCAGCAGGACAGGGTGACACAACTGACTGATTCATTACCAGATGAACATGTCCTCCACTTTACCTCGCCCTCTCCCTTTACCTCTGAATATCCCTCTCCCTCTCCATCTCCGTCTCTCTCTCTCTCTCTCTCTCTCCCTCTATCTCTCCCTCTCCCTTTACCTCTGAATATCCCTCTCCCCCTCCGTCTCTCTCTCTCTCTCTCTCTCTCTCAATTCAATTCAATTCAAGGGCTTTATTGGCATGGGAAACATGTGTTAACATTGCCAAAGCAAGTGAGGTAGACAACATACAAAGTGAATATATAAAGTGAAAAACAACAAAAATTAACAGTAAACATTACACATACAGAAGTTTCAAAACAGTAAAGACATTACAAATGTCATATTATATATATACAGTGTTTTAACAATGTACAAAAGGTTAAAGGACACAAGATAAAATAAATAAGCATAAATATGGGTTGTATTTACAATGGTGTTTGTTCTTCACTGGTTGCCCTTTTCTCGTGGCAACAGGTCACAAATCTTGCTGCTGTGATGGCACACTGTGGAATTTCACCCAGTAGATATGGGAGTTTTTCAAAATTGGATTTGTTTTCGAATTCTTTGTGGATCTGTGTAATCTGAGGAAAATATGTCTCTCTAATATGGTCATACATTGGGCAGGAGGTTAGGAAGTGCAGCTCAGTTTCCACCTCATTTTGTGGGCAGTGAGCACATAGCCTGTCTTCTCTTGAGAGCCATGTCTGCCTACGGCGGCCTTTCTCAATAGCAAGGCTATGCTCATTGAGTCAGTACATAGTCAAAGCTTTCCTTAATTTTGGGTCAGTCACAGTGGTCAGGTATTCTGCCGCTGTGTACTCTCTGTGTAGGGCCAAATAGCATTCTAGTTTGCTCTGTTTTTTTGTAAATTCTTTCCAATGTGTCAAGTAATTATCTTTTTGTTTTCTCATGATTGGGTTGGGTCTACTCTCTCTCTCTCTCTCTCTCTCTCTCTGTCTCTCTCTCTCTCTCTCTCTCTCTCTGTCTCTCTCACTCACTCACTCACTCACTCACTCACTCACTCACTGTCTCTCTCTCTCACTCACTCACTGTCTCTCTCTCTGTAAGCTGCTGGCTTTTAATGTAATGCAGCTCTGGCTAGGAGTTAATTGTTTGATTGGTTGTTAAGCAGGTGGAGGGCTGGGTTGGGTGAGTGAAAGACTGTAGTTGGTAGAGAACATGTTCAGGATTCAGGGAATATGAATGTCAATCTGCTGTCTAGCTAACTACAGCACTGTTACACTTCCAATGTTTGGGTATTTCTAGTTAGCTTCTGCTTCTGCCAAGGACTTAGCTGGCCTTAACAGAAGACATACGGTGGTGCTGCTTACTGTGACATCAAAGCATCTCCCTAGTGAATGCACTGTGATTTCAAGTTGTCAACTTTTCTTGGAGAGATAATTGTAAAAGTGCCAGACGATAGTAGGGTCTGATTTGTTTGTCATTGTCCTCCCTTCTTCAGCTAGTGTGATACATATGACAGTGACTGGAAAGCTTCTAAACCTCTGTTGCAGTTTGCCCTGCAGGCTATTTAGGATGGATCCCCTGGGTCCATTACGGCCCTCCTGCCCACTCTCTCTCCCCTTACACAGGCACACACACACACACACACACACACACACACACACACACACACACACACACACACACACACACACACACACACACACACACACACACACACGTGAGCCCACTAACACACACACACAAAAACACACACATCCTTTAGAATGGTGTAGACAAATTGGCAGTGATTATTGTGGTTATTGTGATTGCTGTCATTGTCCTCCTTGATCATCATTATCACCAGTGCATTTCCAGCATTCCGTTCAATGCCGATTCTCTGTTGACCCTAACACCATACCAGGCAGGGAGAACGAGACAGAGGCGTCACAGATACACCAGTCGTTAGCTCTCTCTCCTTCTCTCCTTTTCTCTCCACTCTGTCTCCATTCTGTCTCTCCATTCTGTCTCTCCATTCTCTCTCTCCACTCTGCCTCTCCATTCTCTCTCCCCACTCTCTCTCTCCATTCTCTCTCTCCATTCTCTCTCTCTCCATTCTCTCTATCCATTCTCTCTCTCCACTCTCTCTCCACTCTCTCCACTCTGTCTCTCCACTCTCTCTCTCCACTCTGTCTCTCCATTCTGTCTCTCCATTCTGTCTCTCCACTCTCCCTCCACTCTCCCTCCACTCTCTCTCAATTCTCTCTCCACTCTGTCTCTCCACTCTGTCTCTCCACTCTCTCTCAATTCTGTCTTTCCATTCTCTCTCCATTCTCTCTCCACTCTCTCTCCATTCTGTCTCTCCACTCTCTCTCCATTCTGTCTCTCCACTCTCTCTCCATTCTCTCTCCATTCTGTCTCTCCACGCTCTCTCCATTCTGTCTCTCCACTCTCTCTCCATTCTGTCTCTCCACGCTCTCTCCATTCTGTCTCTCCACTCTCTCTCCATTCTGTCTCTCCACTCCCTCGCCATTCTGTCTCTCCACTCTCCATTCTCTCTCCATTCTGTCTCTCCACTCTCTCTCCATTCTGTCTCTAAATTCTCTCTCCATTCTGTCTCTCCATTCTGTCTCTCTCCATTCTGTCTCTCCACTCTCTCTCCATTCTCTCTCCATTCTGTCTCTCCATTCTCTCTCTCCACTCGCTCTCCATTCTGTCTCTCCACTCGCTCTCCATTCTGTCTCTCCATTCTCTCTCTCCACTCTGTCTCTCCATTCTGTCTCTTCACTCTGTCTCTCCACTCTCCCTCCACTCTCTCTCCATTCTCTCTCCACTCGGTCTCTCCACTCGGTCTCTCCACTCTCTCTCTCCACTCTCTCTCTCCACTCTGTCTCTCCACTCTCTCTCTCCACTTTCTCTCTCCATTCTCTCTCCATTCTGTCTCTCCATTCTCTCTCCATTCTGTCTCTCCACTCTCTCTCTCCATTCTGTCTCTCCACTCTCTCTCCGTTCTGTCTCTCCACTCTCTCTCCATTCTGTCTCTCCACTCCCTCGCCATTCTGTCTCTCCACTCCCTCGCCATTCTGTCTCTCCACTCTCTCCATTCTGTCTCTCCACTCTGCCTCTCCACTCTCTCTCTCCACTCTCTCTCTCCATTCTCTCTCTCCATTCTCTCTCTCCATTCTCTCTCTCCACTCTCTCTCCACTCTCTCTCCACTCTGTCTCTCCATTCTCTCTCTCCACTCTCTCTCCACTCTGTCTCTCCATTCTCTCTCTCCACTCTCTCTCCATTCTGTCTCTCCACTCTCTCCATTCTGTCTCTCCACTCTCTCTCCATTCTGTCTCTCCACTCTCTCTCCACTCTCTCCACTCTGTCTCTCCATTCTGTCTCTCCACTCTCTCTCCATTCTGTCTCTCCACTCTCTCTCCATTCTGTCTCTCCACTCTCTCTCCACTCTCTCCACTCTGTCTCTCCACTCTCTCTCTCCACTCTGTCTCTCCATTCTGTCTCTCCATTCTGTCTCTCCACTCTCCCTCCACTCTCCCTCCACTCTCTCTCAATTCTCTCTCCACTCTGTCTCTCCACTCTCTCTCAATTCTCTCTCCACTCTGTCTCTCCACTCTCTCTCCATTCTCTCTCCATTCTGTCTCTCCACGCTCTCTCCATTCTGTCTCTCCACTCTCCCCCCATTCTGTCTCTCCACTCTCTCTCCATTCTGTCTCTCCACTCCCTCGCCATTCTGTCTCCATTCTGTCTCTCCATTCTCTCTCCACTCTCTCCACTCTGTCTCTCCATTCTCTCTCTCCACTCTCTCTCCATTCTGTCTCTCCACTCTGTCTCTCCATTCTGTCTCTCCACTCTGCCTCTCCATTCTCTCTCCCTACTCTCTCTCTCCATTCACTCTCTCCACTCTCTCTCCACTCTCTCCACTCTGTCTCTCCATTCTCTCTCCCTACTCTCTCTCTCCATTCTCTCTCCATTCTGTCTCTCCACTCTCTCTCCATTCTGTCTCTCAATTCTCTCTGCATTCTGTCTCTCTCCATTCTGTCTCTCCACTCTCTCTCTCCATTCTGTCTCTCCACTCTCTCTCTGTTCTGTCTCTCCACTCTCTCTCCATTCTGTCTCTCCACTCCCTCTCCATTCTGTCTCTCCACTCCCTCGCCATTCTGTCTCTCCACTCTCTCCATTCTGTCTCTCCACTCTGCCTCTCCACTCTCTCTCCACTCTCTCTCTCCACTCTCTCTCTCCATTCTCTCTCTCCACTCTCTCTCCACTCTCTCTCCACTCTCTCCACTCTGTCTCTCCATTCTCTCTCTCCACTCTGTCTCTCCATTCTGTCTCTCCACTCTCTCCATTCTGTCTCTCCACTCTCTCTCCATTCTGTCTCTCCACTCTCTCTCCATTCTGTCTCTCCACTCTCTCTCCATTCTCTCTCCATTCTGTCTCTCCACGCTCTCTCCATTCTGTCTCTCCACTCTCCCCCCATTCTGTCTCTCCACTCTCTCTCCATTCTGTCTCTCCACTCCCTCGCCATTCTGTCTCCATTCTGTCTCTCCATTCTCTCTCTCCACTCTCTCTCCACTCTCTCCACTCTGTCTCTCCATTCTCTCTCTCCACTCTGTCTCTCCATTCTGTCTCTCCACTCTGTCTCTCCATTCTGTCTCTCCACTCTCTCTCCATTCTGTCTCTCCACTCTCTCCATTCTGTCTCTCCACTCTCTCTCCATTCTGTCTCTCCACTCTCTCTCCATTCTGTCTCTCCACTCTCTCTCCATTCTGTCTCTCCACTCTCTCTCCATTCTGTCTCTCCATTCTGTCTCTCCACTCTCTCTCCATTCTGTCTCTCCACTCCCTCTCCATTCTGTCTCTCCACTCTCCATTCTCTCTCCATTCTGTCTCTCAATTCTCTCTGCATTCTGTCTCTCTCCATTCTGTCTCTCCATTCTGTCTCTCTCCATTCTGTCTCTCCACTCCCTCGCCATTCTGTCTCTCCACTCCCTCTCCATTCTGTCTCTCCACTCTGTCTCTCCATTCTCTCTCCCTACTCTCTCTCTCCATTCTCTCTCTCCACTCTCCCTCCACTCTCCCTCCACTCTGTCTCTCCACTCTCTCTCTCCACTCTCTCTCCATGCTCTCTCAATTCTGTCTCTCCATGCTCTCTCCATTCTCTCTCCACTCTCTCTCCATTCTGTCTCTCCACTCTCTCTCCATTCTGTCTCTCCACTCTCTCTCCATTCTGTCTCTCCACTCTCTCTCCATTCACTCTCTCCACTCTCTCTCCACTCTCTCTCCACTTTCTCCACTCTGTCTCTCCATTCTCTCTCCCTACTCTCTCTCTCCATTCTCTCTCTCCATTCTCTCCCTCCACTCTCCCTCCACTCTCTCTCAATTCTCTCTCAATTCTCTCTCCACTCTCTCTCTCCACTCTCTCTCTCCATTCTCTCTCAATTCTGTCTCTCCATGCTCTCTCCATTCTGTCTCTCCACTCTGTGTCTCTCCATTCTGTCTCTCTCCATTCTGTCTCTCCATTCTGTCTCTCTCCATTCTGTCTCTCCACTCTCTCTCCATTCTGTCTCTCCACTCTCTCTCCATTCTGTTTCTCCACTCTCTCTCCATTCTCTCTCCATTCTCTCTCTCCACTCTCTCTCCATTCTGTCTCTTCACTCTCCCTCCACTCTCTCTCCACTCCCTCTCCATTCTCTCTCCACTCGGTCTCTCCACTTTCTCTCTCCATTCTCTCTCAATTCTGTCTCTCCATTCTGTCTCTCCACTCTCTACATTCTGTCTCTCCACTCTCTACATTCTGTCTCTCCACTCTCTACATTCTGTCTCTCCACTCTCTACATTCTGTCTCTCCACTCTCTACATTCTGTCTCTCCACTCTCTCTACATTCTGTCTCTCCACTCTCTCTCCATTCTGTCTCTCCACTCTCTCTCCATTCTGTCTCTCCACTCTCTCCATTCTGTCTCTCCACTCTCTCTCCATTCTGTCTCTCCACTCTCTCTCCATTCTGTCGCTCCACTCTCTCTCCATTCTGTTTCTCCATTCTCTCTCTCCATTCTGTTTCTCCATTCTCTCTCTCCATTCTGTCTCTCCACGCTCTCTCTCCACGCTCTCTCCATTCTCTCTCCATTCTCTCTCTCCATTCTGTCTCTCCACTCTCTCTCCATTCTGTCTCTCCACTCTCTCTCCATTCTGTTTCTCCACTCTCTCTCCATTCTGTCTCTCCACTCTCTCTCTCCACTTTCTCTCTCCATTCTCTCTCCATTCTGTCTCTCCATTCTCTCTCCATTCTGTCTCTCCACTCTCTCTCTCCATTCTGTCTCTCCACTCCCTCTCCATTCTGTCTCTCCACTCTCTCTCCATTCTGTCTCTCCACTCTCTCTCCATTCTGTTTCTCCACTCTCTCTCCATTCTGTCTCTCCACTCTCTCTCTCCACTTTCTCTCTCCATTCTCTCTCCATTCTGTCTCTCCATTCTCTCTCCATTCTGTCTCTCCACTCTCTCTCTCCATTCTGTCTCTCCACTCCCTCTCCATTCTGTCTCTCCACTCCCTCTCCATTCTGTCTCTCCACTCTGCCTCTCCATTCTCTCTCCCTACTCTCTCTCTCCATTCACTCTCTCCACTCTCTCTCCACTCTCTCCACTCTGTCTCTCCATTCTCTCTCCCTACTCTCTCTCTCCATTCTGTCTCTCCACTCTCTCTCTCCACTTTCTCTCTCCATTCTCTCTCCATTCTGTCTCTCCACTCTCTCCATTCTGTCTCTCCACTCTGCCTCTCCACTCTCTCTCTCCATTCTCTCTCTCCACTCTCTCTCTCCATTCTCTCTCTCCACTCTGTCTCTCCATTCTGTCTCTCCATTCTGTCTCTGCACTCTCTCTCCATTCTGTCTCTCCACTCTCTCTCCATTCTGTCTCTCCACTCTCTCTCCATTCTCTCTCCATTCTGTCTCTCCACGCTCTCTCCATTCTGTCTCTCCACGCTCTCTCCATTCTGTCTCTCCACTCTCTCTCCATTCTGTCTCTCCACTCCCTCGCCATTCTGTCTCTCCATTCTCTCTCTCCACTCTCTCTCCACTCTCTCTCCACTCTCTCCACTCTGTCTCTTCATTCTCTCTCTCCACTCTGTCTCTCCATTCTGTCTCTCCACTCTCTCCATTCTGTCTCTCCACTCTCTCTCCATTCTGTCTCTCCACTCTCTCTCCATTCTGTCTCTCCACTCTCTCTCCACTCTCTCTCCATTCTGTCTCTCCACTCTCTCTCCATTCTGTCTCTCCACTCTCTCTCCACTCTCTCTCCATTCTCTCTCCATTCTGTCTCTCCACGCTCTCTCCATTCTGTCTCTCCACTCTCTCTCCATTCTGTCTCTCCACTCCCTCGCCATTCTGTCTCTCCATTCTGTCTCTCAATTCTCTCTGCATTCTGTCTCTCTCCATTCTGTCTCTCCATTCTGTCTCTCTCCATTCTGTCTCTCCACTCTCTCTCCATTCTGTCTCTCCACTCTCTCTCCATTCTGTTTCTCCACTCTCTCTCCATTCTGTTTCTCCACTCTCTCTCAATTCTGTCTCTCCATTCCTCTCCATTCTGTCTCTCCATTCTCTCTCCATTCTGTCTCTCCACTCTCTCTCCATTCTGTCTCTCCACTCTCTCTCCATTCTGTCTCTCCACTCTCTCTCCATTCTGTCTCTCCACTCTCTCTCCATTCTGTCTCTCCACTCTCTCTCCATTCTGTCTCTCCACTCCCTCGCCATTCTGTCTCTCCACTCCCTCTCCATTCTGTCTCTCCACTCTGTCTCTCCATTCTCTCTCTCCACTCTCCCTCCACTCTCCCTCCACTCTCCCTCCACTCTCCCTCCACTCTGTCTCTCCACTCTCTCTCCATTCTCTCTCAATTCTGTCTCTCCATGCTCTCTCCATTCTCTCCCCACTCTCTCTCTCCAATCTCTCTCCATTCTGTCTCTCCACGCTCTCTCTCCACGCTCTCTCCATTCTGTCTCCACTCTCTCTCCACTCTCTCACCATTCTCTCTCTCCATTCTGTCTCTCCACGCTCTCTCTCCACTCTCTCTCCATTCTCTCTCTCCATTCTGTCTCCACTCTCTCTCCATTATGTCTCTCCATTCTGACTCTCCACTCTCTCTCCATTCTGTCTCTCCACTCTCCATTCTCTCTCCACTCTCTCTCCATTCTGTTTCTCCATTCTGTCTCTCTCCATTCTGTATCTCCACTCTCTCTCCATTCTCTCTCCATTCTGTCTCTCCATTCTGTCTCCACTCTCTCTCCACTCTCTCTCCATTCTCTCTCTCCATTCTGTCTCTCCACGCTCTCTCCATTCTGTCTCTCCATTCTCTCTCTCCATTCTGTCTCTCCACTCTCTCCATTCTGTCTCTCCACTCTCTCTCCATTTTGTCTCTCCATTTTGTCTCCATTTTGTCTCTCCATTCTGTCTCTCTCCATTTTCTCTCCATTCTGTCTCTCCACTCTCTCTCCATTCTGTCTCTCCACTCTCTCTCCATTCTGTCTCTCCACTCTCTCTCCATTCTGTCTCTCCACTCTCTCTGCATTCTGTCTCTCCACTCTCTCTCCATTCTGTCTCTCCACTTTCTCTCCATTCTGTCTCTCCACTCTCTCTCCATTCTGTCTCTCCACTCTCTCTCCATTCTGTCTCTCCACTCTCTCTCCATTCTGTCTCTCCACTCTCTCTCCATTCTGTCTCTCCACTCTCTCTCCATTCTGTCTCTCCACTCTCTCTCCATTCTGTCTCTCCAATCTCTCTCTCCACTCTCTCTCCATTCTGTCTCTCCACGCTCTCTCCATTCTGTCTCTCCACTCTCTCTCTACATTCTGTCTCTCCACGCTCTCTCTCCACGCTCTCTCCATTCTCTCTCCATTCTCTGTCTCCACTCTCTCTCCACTCTCTCTCCACTCTCTCTCCACTCTCTCTCCACTCTCTCTCCCCACTCTCTCCATTTCTGTCTCTCCACGCTCTCTCTCCACGCTCTCTCCACGCTCTCTCCATTCTGTCTCTCCATTCTCTCTCTCCATTCTGTCTCTCCACGCTCTCTCTCCATTCTGTCTCTCCATTCTCTCTCTCCATTCTGTCTCCACTCTCTCTCCATTATGTCTCTCCATTCTGACTCTCCACTCTCCATTCTCTCTCCACTCTCTCTCCATTCTGTTTCTCTCCATTCTGTCTCTCCATTCTGTCTCTCTCCATTCTGTATCTCCACTCTCTCTCCATTCTCTCTCCATTCTGTCTCTTCACTCTCCCTCCACTCTCTCTCCACTCCCTCTCCATTCTCTCTCCACTCGGTCTCTCCACTCTCTCTCTCCACTTTCTCTCTCCATTCTCTCTCAATTCTGTCTCTCCATTCTGTCTCTCCACTCTCTACATTCTGTCTCTCCACTCTCTACATTCTGTCTCTCCACTCTCTACATTCTGTCTCTCCACTCTCTACATTCTGTCTCTCCACTCTCTCTACATTCTGTCTCTCCACTCTCTCTACATTCTGTCTCTCCACTCTCTCTACATTCTGTCTCTCCACTCTCTCTACATTCTGTCTCTCCACTCTCTCTCCATTCTGTCTCTCCACTCTCTCCATTCTGTCTCTCCACTCTCTCTCCATTCTGTCTCTCCACTCTCTATCCATTCTGTCTCTCCACTCTCTCTCCATTCTGTCGCTCCACTCTCTCTCCATTCTGTTTCTCCATTCTCTCTCTCCATTCTGTTTCTCCATTCTCTCTCTCCATTCTCTCTCCATTCTGTCTCTCCATTCTCTCTCTCCACTCTCTCTCCATTCTGTCTCTCCACGCTCTCTCTCCACTCTCTCTCCATTCTCTCTCTCCATTCTGTCTCCACTCTCTCTCCATTATGTCTCTCCATTCTGACTCTCCACTCTCTCTCCATTCTGTCTCTCCACTCTCCATTCTCTCTCCACTCTCTCTCCATTCTGTTTCTCTCCATTCTGTCTCTCCATTCTGTCTCTCTCCATTCTGTATCTCCACTCTCTCTCCATTCTCTCTCCATTCTGTCTCTCCATTCTGTCTCCACTCTCTCTCCACTCTCTCTCCATTCTCTCTCTCCACTCTCTCTCCATTCTCTCTCTCCATTCTGTCTCTCCATTCTCTCTCTCCATTCTCTCTCTCCATTCTGTCTCTCCATTCTCTCTCTCCATTCTGTCTCTCCACTCTCTCCATTCTGTCTCTCCACTCTCTCTCCATTTTGTCTCTCCATTTTGTCTCTCCATTTTGTCTCTCCATTCTGTCTCTCTCCATTTTCTCTCCATTCTGTCTCTCCACTCTCTCTCCATTCTGTCTCTCCACTCTCTCCATTCTGTCTCTCCACTCTCTCTCCATTCTGTCTCTCCACTCTCTCTGCATTCTGTCTCTCCACTCTCTCTCCATTCTGTCTCTCCACTCTCTCTCCATTCTGTCTCTCCACTCTCTCTCCATTCTGTCTCTCCACTCTCTCTCCATTCTGTCTCTCCACTCTCTCTCCATTCTGTCTCTCCACTCTCTCTCCATTCTGTCTCTCCACTCTCTCTCCATTCTGTCTCTCCACTCTCTCTCCATTCTGTCTCTCCACTCTCTCTCCATTCTGTCTCTCCACTCTCTCTCCATTCTGTCTCTCCACTCTCTCTCCATTCTGTCTCTCCAATCTCTCTCTCCACTCTCTCTCCATTCTGTCTCTCCACGCTCTCTCCATTCTGTCTCTCCATTCTCTCTCTCCACGCTCTCTCCATTCTCTCTCCAATCTCTCTCTCCACTCTCTCTCCATTCTGTCTCTCCACGCTCTCTCCATTCTGTCTCTCCACGCTCTCTCCATTCTGTCTCTCCACGCTCTCTCCACGCTCTCTCCATTCTCTCTCCATTCTCTCTCTCCACTCTCTCTCCACTCTCTCTCCACTCTCTCTCCACTCTCTCTCCACTCTCTCTCCACTCTCTCTCCACTCTCTCTCCCCACTCTCTCTCCACTCTCTCTCTCCATTCTCTCTCTCCACTCTCTCTCCATTCTGTCTCTCCACGCTCTCTCCATTCTGTCTCTCCATTCTCTCTCTCCATTCTGTCTCTCCACGCTCTCTCTCCACGCTCTCTCCACGCTCTCTCCATTCTGTCTCTCCACGCTCTCTCTCCACGCTCTCTCCACGCTCTCTCCATTCTGTCTCTCCATTCTGTCTCTCTCCATTCTGTCTCCATTCTGTCTCTCCACTCTCTCTCCATTCTGTCTCTCCATTCTCTCTCTCCACTCTCTCTCCATTCTGTCTCTCCACGCTCTCTCCATTCTGTCTCTCCATTCTCTCTCTCCATTCTGTCTCTCCACGCTCTCTCTCCACGCTCTCTCCACTCTGTCTCTCCACGCTCTCTCTCCACGCTCTCTCCACGCTCTCTCCATTCTGTCTCTCCATTCTCTCTCTCCATTCTGTCTCTCCACGCTCTCTCTCCATTCTGTCTCTCCATTCTCTCTCTCCATTCTGTCTCCACTCTCTCTCCATTATGTCTCTCCATTCTGACTCTCCACTCTCCATTCTCTCTCCACTCTCTCTCCATTCTGTTTCTCTCCATTCTGTCTCTCCATTCTGTCTCTCTCCATTCTGTATCTCCACTCTCTCTCCATTCTCTCTCCATTCTGTCTCTCCATTCTGTCTCCACTCTCTCTCCACTCCATTCTCTCTCTCCATTCTGTCTCTCCACGCTCTCTCCATTCTGTCTCTCCATTCTGTCTCTCCATTCTGTCTCTCCATTCTGTCTCTCCATTCTGTCTCTCCATTCTGTCTCTCTCTCCATTCTCTCTCTCCATTCTCTCTCTCCATTCTCTCTCTCCATTCTCTCTCTCCATTCTCTCTCTCCATTCTGTCTCTCCATTCTGTCTCTCCATTCTCTCTCTCCATTCTCTCTCTCCATTCTGTCTCTCTCCACTCTCTCTCCATTCTGTCTCTCTCCACTCTCTCTCCATTCTGTCTCTCCACTCTCTCTCCATTCTCTCTCTCCATTCTGTCTCTCCACTCTCTCTGCATTCTGTCTCTCCACTCTCTCTGCATTCTGTCTCTCCACTCTCTCTGCATTCTGTCTCTCCACTCTCTCTGCATTCTGTCTCTCCACTCTCTCTGCATTCTGTCTCTCCACTCTCTCTGCATTCTGTCTCTCCACTCTCTCTGCATTCTGTCTCTCCGCTCTCTCTGCATTCTGTCTCTCCGCTCTCTCTGCATTCTGTCTCTCCGCTCTCTCGCTCTGCTCTGCATTCTGTCTCTCCGCTCTCTCTGCATTCTGTCTCTCCGCTCTCTCTGCATTCTGTCTCTCCGCTCTCTCTGCATTCTGTCTCTCCGCTCTCTCTGCATTCTGTCTCTCCGCTCTCTCTGCATTCTGTCTCTCCGCTCTCTCTCCATTCTGTCTCTCCGCTCTCTCTCCATTCTGTCTCTCCGCTCTTTCTCCATTCTGTCTCTCCGCTCTCTCTCCATTCTGTCTCTCCACTCTCTCTCCATTCTCTCTCCACCTCTCTCCATTCTCTCTCTCCATTCTGTCTCTCCGCTCTCTCTCCATTCTGTCTCTCCGCTCTCTCTCCATTCTGTCTCTCCGCTCTCTCTCCATTCTGTCTCTCCGCTCTCTCTCCATTCTGTCTCTCCGCTCTCTCTCCATTCTGTCTCTCCACTCTCTCTCCATTCTGTCTCTCCACTCTCTCTCCATTCTGTCTCTCCACTCTCTCTCCATTCTGTCTCTCCACTCTCTCTCCATTCTGTCTCTCCACTCTCTCTCCATTCTGTCTCTCCACTCTGTCTCCATTCTGTCTCTCCACTCTGTCTCCATTCTGTCTCTCCACTCTCTCTCCATTCTGTCTCTCCACTCTGTCTCCATTCTGTCTCTCCACTCTGTCTCCATACTGTCTCTCCACTCTCTCTCCATTCTGTCTCTCCACTCTCTCTCCATTCTGTCTCTCCATTTTGTCTCTCCATTCTCTCTCCATTTTGTCTCTCCGCTCTCTCTCCATTCTGTCTCTCCGCTCTCTCTCCATTCTCTCTCCGCTCTCTCTCCATTCTGTCTCTCCGCTCTCTCTCCATTCTGTCTCTCCGCTCTCTCTCCATTCTCTCTCCGCTCTCTCTCCATTCTGTCTCTCCGCTCTCTCTCCATTCTGTCTCTCCGCTCTCTCTCCATTCTGTCTCTCCGCTCTCTCTCCATTCTGTCTCTCCGCTCTCTCTCCATTCTGTCTCTCCACTCTCTCTCCATTCTGTCTCTCCGCTCTCTCTCCATTCTCTGTAATTATCTACTCACACTTCATTACTCTCCCGATTTCTTTCTCTTATTTCTGTCTATTTTTTTTCAATCCCTTTCTTTCTTTCTTTTTTCTTTCTTTCTCTCTCTCCCTTTCTCTCTCTCGCTCTCTCTCTTTCCCTTTCCGTGTGCAAGCCATCTAAATCCAAATCTCTCAGTCATTTCGGCTCAAATGGATTTCCTTAGTCCAAATAGAGTGAGGTTGGAACAGGGCTCCCAGCATTTGAGTGTGTATAATATGGCACCAATATTAATTCTCTCTCAAACGGAAAGTGATTCCATTTCAAATATACTCTATTCCCAGCTCACCAGCAGGATCTTCTGTCATTTCTAGAATAATCTGACACCCTCATCTCTCTCAATATTCTTTAATCTAAATAAATGCTTAAGTATAGCTTGCATTCAGTCTTCTGCCTATTGTTCACATTGGAGAATTTCTGAAATGGATTTTGGGGTATTTCTGTCTCACAACCAATCGCAAATCCCTTTGTTGTGGAGATTCAAGCCATTTTGATTGGTTTGGAATCCCATCATGGTCCAACCACATCACAACGCTGTAGCAGGTTGACATTCTAATTGGAGAACTTGGACACAATACGCGTGCTATCCAATCTGTGTCTGAGTGTGTGTAAGGTAAGCCTCTGTATCAGACTGTACAGTGACATGTTGTCTCTCTCTGAATCCTGACAGTAAGCCTCTATCATCGCATCACCATGTCAGCCCTTAAGGCTCAACTGTTAAAATGAGCCGTGTGTGTGTGTGTGTGTGTGTGTGTGTGTGCAAGGGGTGGAAGAGTGGGCAGGAGGGCTGTAATGGACCCAGGGGATCTATCCTCCCTAAATAGCGCTCACAGCGCAAAGCTTTATCATTTCCTGGTATCTCACCCATCAATCATCATGTCCTCAAATACAGCAGTCACTCCCTGAAAGAGAGGAAGAGGGAGGGAGTGAGAGAAGGAGAGGGAGACGAATACACAGGGAGACAGAGAGAAAGAACCACAGAGAGAGAGAGAGGACATTTTTAATTAAGATTGTAATCGGCTGACGCTTTTAAAAGCATTGAAACTTTGCCTCATCTCCAGCACTGTTTGATCCCCAGTGGTGGTGGTCTATGTTCCTGCTCAGTGTTCTGTGTGGGTTGACTCTGCATTCCATTTGTCCTTAGAGCTCTGACTCACCGAGGGCATCCATTTTGAAAAGCCCTCTTCAAGTCTCTGGGATGAGGATGTCTGTTATTGGACTGCTATACCATTTTTTGTTGGTTATTGTTGGTTCTGTGTGTCAGAGCTGTCCCACAGTAAAGTAGGTTTGACAGACTGGGACATTACCTTGTCACTGGCACTGTGATTACTGCACTCATGTTGCTGATAGTGATGGGAGGGTAAATGGCTGCATGGTAGATGGCGTCTCATCCTATGTGATATTACCTAGTGACGCTTTGGGCTTGCTGTTGTATGGACGATGTGGGTGTGAGGAACTACGTGTGACGTTTCCTTATTCTTCATCCTGAGAGCTAGAATAGCCATGTTGACACCTTGTACCCCATGAGGAACACATCGTTAGCATTCTGACACCTGTGATATAGCTGTCTTCACACCTTTATTCTTGTCACGTACAGTAGGGAGATAAACGTTGGAATCAACACGATCAGGTCTTCAACCACACCTCAGAGTTAATGATGAGGTGAGAGTTCTACACTGAAGGGAACTTCTCACCAGACCTCTCAACAAAAAAGTTTAGAAGTATGACGATTGTGTTGTCCAGAAGCATCAGCATTCAGAATTATGATGCTCAAAACTGCAATAACCATGGAAATAACATTCAATGCACCTAGTTTATATTTCAAGTTTGATCTCACAATGGAAAATGTTGTAATTCAGTGATAAAGAAAATCTGGAATAGATTCTCAGTTGGGTTTCAAATGCAAAGTAGCCATCCCAAAACAACAGGATGTTTTTGAGTCAGTCTACATTGTGCGGTCCAGATTATGAACAGACTGTTGTGGAAAATGTACTCAATATGACCCTCTCTTTCAACTGCTCCCGTTCCTCTCCTTTCTCAAAAGCTCATTATTATGGAGATGATTCCTGTTCTCTTTCATCTCTGTGTCTGGCGTGCCATGGCCATGTTGTCTGTCTGTCACTAATTGATACGAGAAAGAGTATTTCATTTAGTATCTTCCGTCAGGGAAAATGGTATAAATATTATAATCTACAACTATTATCTTTTCATAATTTGATAAGGAACAAACAAACAGCTGGGAGATTTCAGAGATGAGTAATACATCTGATATCTTGAATTGGTTTTCATCTGTTTAGATATTTGACACCCTATCACAGATGGAAGACAGGGTAGCTGTAATCCTTTTCTAGATGTCAGTATGGCTGGATGATGGGTAGGCTAATCTGTTTCCAGCCTCTATTGTGAACTGACTTGGCGATGGCAGAAAGACAGGTGATATAAAGAAGAGCGTAAAAACGTTGCTCTCGTTTCCTCTTTCTCCTTTCGGTCTACCTTTTTCTCGGGCGACGGCCTTGCCCTGGCGGATTAACCTGACATCTCTTCAAGTCTCCTGTTTTCTGCTGCTGATCTCTCTCTCTCTCTCTCTCTCTCTCTCTCTCTCTCTCTCTCTTCCCGATCTCTCTCTCTCTTCCCGATCTCTCTCTCTCTCTCTTCCCCGATCTCTCTCTCTCTCTCTCTCTCTCTCGCTCTCTCTCGCTCTCTCGCTCTCCCCCCCTCTCTCTCTCTCCCCCCTCTCTCTCTCTCTCTCTCTCGCTCTCTCTCTCTCTCGCTCTCTCTCTCTCTCCCCCCCCCTCTCTCGATCAGATTAGATTTTTTTCGTTTTTGCTTGTTGTGATGTTGGTTTGGTTTCATTGCTGTTGCTGTTTGATAAGAGAAGAATGCGGGTGAATGGGACCCTGACATTGCCTGGCATGGTGTAAGCTGGGAGATACGGTGCTATGTACAGACATGTGACTTGTTCTTTTTTTGTCTGAGGGAAACTGGAGATGTTCTGTGGTCTGAGGGGAACTGGAGATGTTCTGTGATCTGAGGGGAACTGGAGATGTTCTGTGGTCTGAGGGGAACTGGAGATGTTCTGTGGTCTGAGGGGGAACTGGAGATGTTCTATGGTCTGAGGGGAACTGGAGATGTTCTGTGCGATGTGGCCTAGGGTCTGCTTGGAGGATGCTTTAGCATGTCTAGTGTCTAGTATGTATCGTTCTGTGGTCTGAGAGGAGTGGAGGGCTCTTGGGAAGAGAGGGAGAAAGGGTGAAAAGAGAGGGTTGTCGTCAGTGGAGTATAAGGGGGCCGACAGGAGGGAGAAACAGACATACACACAATGACCACTCAGGTCTCCTCTCCTCTTCTACATAATGTTACAAGGTCTCCTCTAGTCTAGTCTAGTCTAGTGATACCTCCTCTAAATAATGTTACTCGGTCTCCTCTAGTCTAGGCTACTGATACCAACTCTACATAATGTTACTAGGTCTCTAGAATAGTCTACTGATACCACCTCTACAGAATGTTACTAGGTCTCTAGAATAGTCTACTATTACCTCCTCTACAGAATGTTACTAGGTCTCCTCTAGTCTAGTCTAGTGATACCTCCTCTATATAATGTTACTCGGTCTCCTCTAGTCTAGTGATACCTCCTCTATATAATGTTACTAGGTCTCCTCTAGTCTAGTGATACCTCTTCTATATAACGTTACTAGGTCTCCTCTAGTCTAGTGATACCTCCTCTATATAATGTTACTCGGTCTCCTCTAGTCTAGTCTAGTGATGCCTCCTCTATATAATGTTACTAGGTCTCCTCTAGTCTAGTGATACCTCTTCTATATAACGTTACTAGGTCTCCTCTAGTCTAGTGATACCTCCTCTATATAATGTTACTAGGCCTCCTCTAGTCTAGTGATACCTCCTCTACAGAATGTTACTAGGTCTCCTCTTGTCTAGTGATATAGTACCTTTTCAACTACCTGACTTATACATCCTATGCCTATATAGAAATTGAGACTGGGGATTGGGATTGGGAGACACAACTGGGATATAGAAATATCAGAGATAGGGAGACACAGAGAGAGAGGAGTCTACATACTGAATAAAGGGCGGTTTATACTACTTGCTCTAATGTCTGTAGACAACGCTGGTCAAAACGACATTAATACTCCGGTAGTAAACTCAGCAAAAAAATAAATCCAAATAATTTCACAGATCTTCATTGTACAGGGCTTAAACACTGTTTCCCATGCTTGTTCAATGAACCATAAACAATTAATGAACATGCATCTGTGAAACGGTTGTTAAGACACTAACAGATTACAGACAGTAGGCAATTAAGGTCACAATTAAGAAAACCTAGGACACTAAAAAGGCCTTTCTACTGACTCTGAAAAACACCAAAAGAAAGATGCCCAGGGTCCCAGCTCATTTGCGTGAACATGGTTAGGCATGCTGCAAGGAGGCATGAGGACTGCAGGTGTGGCCAGGGCAATACATTGCATTGTCCGTACTGTGAAACGCCTAAGACAGTGCTACAGGGAGACAGAACAGACAGCTGATTGTCCTCGCAGTGGCAGACTACGTGTAACAACACCTGCACAGGATCGGTAACACCGAACATCACACCTGCGGGACAGGTACAGGATGGCAACAACAACTGCCCGAGTTACACCAGGAACGCACAATCCCTCCATCAGTGCTCAGACTGTCCGCAATAGGCTGAGAGAGGCTGGACTGAGGGCTTATAGGCCTGTTGTAAGGCAGGTCCTCACCAGATATCACTGGCAACGACATCGCCTATGGGCACAAACCCACCGTCGCTGGACCAGACAGGACTGGCAAAAGTGCTCTTCACTGACGAGTCACGGTTTTGTCTCACCAGGGGTGATGGGCGGATTCGCGTTTATCGTCGAAGGAATGAGCGTTACACCGAGGCCTGTACTCTGGATCAGGATCGATTTGGAGGTGGAGGGTCCGTCATGGTCTGGGGTGGTGTGTCACAGCATCATCGGACTGAGCTTGTTGTCATTGCAGGCAATCTCAACGATGTGCGTTACAGGGAAGACATCCTCCTCCCTCATGCAGGCTCATCCTGACATGACCCTACAGCATGACAACGCCACCAGCCATACTGCTAGTTCTGTGGGTGATTTCCTGTAAAACAGGAATGTCAGTGTTCTGCCATGGCTAGCGAAGAGCCTGGATCTCAATCCCATTGAGAACGTCTGGGACCTGTTGGATCGGAGGGTGAGGGCTAGGGCCATTCCCCCCAGAAATGTCCGGGAACGTGCAGGTGCCTTGGTGGAAGAGTGGGGTAACATCTCACAGCAAGAACTGGTAAATCTGGTGCAGTCCATGAGGAGGAGATGCACTGCAGTACTTAATGCAGCTGGTGGCCACACCAGATACTGACTGTTACTTTTGATTTTGACACCCCCTTTGTTCAGGGACACATTATTCCATTTCTGTTAGTCACATGTCTGTGGAACTTCTTCAGATTATGTCTGTTGTTGAATCTTGTTATGTTCATACAAATATTTACACATGTTAAGTTTGCTGAAAATAAACATGGTTGACAGTGAGAGGACCTTTCTTTTTTTGCCGAGTTTATATCAAATCAAATCAAATGTATTTATGTAGCCCTTCGTACATCAGCTGATATCTCAAAGTGCTGTACAGAAACCCAGCCTAAAACCCCAAACAGCAAGCAATGCACGTGTAGAAGCACGGTGGCTAGGAAAACTCCCTAGAAAGGCCAAAACCTCGGAAGAAACTTAGAAAGGAACCAGGCTATGAGGGGTGGCCAGCCAAGATGTTCAAATGTTCATAAATGACCAGCATGGTCAAATACTAATAATCACAGTAGTTGTCGAGGTTGCAGCATGTCAGCACCTCAGGAGTAAATGTCAGTTGGATTTTTATAGCCGATCATTAAGAGTATCTCTACCACTCCTGCTGTCTCTAGAGAGTTGAAAACAGCAGGTCTGGGACAGGTAGCACGTCCAGTGAACAGGTCAGGATTCCATAGCCGCAGGCAGAACAGTTGAAACTGGAGCAACAGCACGGCCAGGTGGACTAGAGACAGCAAGGAGTCATCATGCCAGGTAGTCCTGAGGCATGGTCCTAGGTCTCAGGTCCTCCGAGAGAGAGAAAGAAAGAGAGAATTAGAGAGAGCATACTTAAATTCGCACAGGACACCGGATAAGACAGGAGAAGTACTCCAGATATAACAAACTGACCCTAGCCCCCAACACATAAACTACTGCAGCATAAATACTGGAGGCTGAGACAGGAGGGGTCAGGAGACACTGTGGCCCCATCCGATGATACCCCTGGACAGGGCCAAACTATATCTGTAGTCCATCGCTGCAACTGTCGGCTTCTTTGTTGCACAGACATTGTATGTCTCTGCGACTGTCACATCGACCGTTGTCGTGGTTACTGGGCTGCTACAGCAACAATACCATATCCGTCTGTGAAAAGACAGTGCAGGAGTTCTAAAATGATCAGATATAATTACCCACTTGTATTCTGTCACACTCACAACCCTAAGCTGTTTTCTGTAAGCTCGCCATCATTACATTGTAAATAATATTGTTGTGGTGCGTTTATTTTCCTGTAATAATGAATCAAAAATAGCTAGAGTTAAGGTATTGTCAGCTATACTGGTCATGATTTGAACTGGCTTGCCAGCTAGCTAGCTAACTAGCTAGCATTAAACCAAAACATTGTTTTGAAAGTTGCTTTTAGTTGCCTGGCTCGCTAGTTTGACATTTACTAAATTCATTTTTAAACGGATGGGTTTATTGGTGTTCAAGTATACTATTTGGAGCACCGGGCTGCTGATGTAATGCAGAGGACAACCGTCGAATATTCATGATGTCACTGTGACAACTGTCTACAGACATGTTGATAGACCAACTGTAAACTAGTCTTAACAGGGTGGCAGAGATGGAGAGGAGAGGCTGGTTTCAGAGTACAGAAAGAGAGAGAACGAGAGGAAGACTTATCTTCAAGTTAAGCAAAAGTTACATTTTATTGCGAAATTCAACATAATGCTTTATAGGCTTTCATAAAACCCAAATTATCATAACAATTCTGAGTTGTAATTTTGACAAATGGGGACATTTGTGACAGTGTAGATAAATAAATTAAAACATTGGTTTTATAGCTGCTCTGACTAGGGTGGATTAGAAAGGAAAGTTTCATTGGGAACCCGTTTGGATTTTTTCCTGTAGGGGGTATGGTATAGGAGAGAAGAAGTTGAGAGTGTTCGTGTGAATTTGTTTATGTGTTTGTGCGGCATTGTGTCTTTCATCTGTCATTGGCTATTTGTCAAGCCTTCATGCACAGTACTTGTTTCCAGCCTTGATAAACCAAAATGATGTACCCACACATTCCCATCCATTGACAGGCTTGGGTTTTCAGGTATATTTCACACTCTGTTCAACCCTTTCTATCTCAATGTGAACAGTATCCTTCAGAAAGTATTCATACCCCTGTTCTCATTCCACATTTTGTTGTTACAGCCTGAATTCAAAATGAATGAAATTGTTTTTTTCTCACCAACTACACCCAATACCCCATAATGACAAAGTTAATTTAATGAAAATGAAATGCATAAATATCTCCTCTCCTGTCCTACTTTGAGCCTTTTTACCTTGGTGGGGGGCTTCCTTGCCATCATGCATTACGGCTTAATTAAAGTGTCACGCATGCTCCCTCTCTGGCCTCTTGGTCACCAGGCTGCTCCTTATGGCGCACACCTGTCACCATCGTTAAGCGCACCAGCTCGTCATCAGCCTCACCTGGACTCCATCACCTCCCTATATCTGCCACTCCCTGTGGTTCCTTCCCCAGGCATTATTGTTTCCGTTTAAGTTTCCTGTCTGTGCGTTGTTCATGTTTCTTGGTTTGTATTATGTTTCATTTATTAATTAAATGATTCACTCCCTGAACTTGCTTCCTGACTCCCAGCGCACACGTTACAAAAAGACAACCTCCCACTATTTGTTAATCACACGGTTGGAACAGGGAAATTGCTCTTAAACACTCGACAATGTGAGTGCTAGCTATGCGCTATTTCTGCACGGTCACATGCGGCAATTTTGAATATATCTGTCTCAATGTCCCTCTGGAGAAGATAGCAATCTTATATGGCTTTGTAATAGTTTCCATTTCTGTTGATTAGAGAGTTCCTTAGCTTAATTGCAGATTAATACAATACCTTTATTGTCCGCTTGAGTGGGTGCGTCTTCTTGTTCAGGTAAGCACATAGCAAATTAACATTACAAAACAAGTTGAAAGAATTTACAATCACAGTCTGTATGTCATAGGTGAAGGGTATGAAGTTGTAGGAGACAGTATGACAGGGTTAATGGAAGGCGGGCAACACAACTCAACCCAGAAGTCAGTTTAGGGATCACAGTGACTTCAATAAGAGAGAGATGGACAGATGATCTGTCTCACCGTGTTTATAGTGTGAAGCCTGTTAGCAACCTTTGGCTTATTATTCAGCCAAGTCATCAGTCACAATGTAATTAAAAACCTCTTTCCTCTGGCTTCAGTGTGTGTGTGTGTGTGTGTGTGTGTGTGTGTGTGCAATATTTGTTTATTAAAATTGTTCATCCTTTGTGTGTGTGAAATTTGTTTGTGTGATCTGCCGAGAGACCACTAGACCCAACAGCCATACCTCCATCTTGTGAAATCAGCCTGCTGACTGGCAGGTTTGTGACCTACATGCTGGTTGACCAGAGGTGATTGAGTGGCTCCCACCTGCCAATCAGGTTGAAGAACAGTGCCAGAGTTAGAGGAATCATGTATTCTTCTGTCATATATCACATATTCACTATGACATGAAGTACAGTCCAGTCTTGATGAATGCTGTGACTGGGGACAGTTGTGAATGCAGCACACTGAAATGGAGCTGCGACACAATAATGTATTTGGTTTGGGACTTGTGAGTTTGGACATTTCTGATATACATTTATCAGGACATGGGTCAACTGTATGGATATATACACAAAAAACATTACAGACACCTGCTCTTTCCATGACATAGACTGATCAAGTGAAAGCTAAGCTATGATCACTTATTGATGTCACTTGTTAATTAAATCTGTTTCAATCAGTGTAGATGAAGGGGAGGAGACAGGGTAAAGAAGGATTTTTAAGCCTTGAGACAATTGAGACCTGGATTGTGTCTGTATGTCATTCAGAGGTTGAATGGGCAAGACAAAGTATTTAAGTGCCTTTGAAATGGGGATAGTAGTAGATGCCAGGCTCACCAGTTTGTGTCAGGAACTGCAACGCTGCTGGGATATTCACACTCAACAGTTTCCCGTGTGTATCAAGAATGGTCCCCCACCCAAAGGACAACCAGCAAACTTGACACAACTGTGGGAAGCATTGGAGTCAACATGGGCCAGCATTCCTGGGCAACGCTTTCGACACCTTGTAGAGTCCATGCCCTGACAAATGTAGGCTGTTCTGAGGGCAAAAGGGGTGGGGGGGGGGGTTGCAACTCAATATTAGGAAGGTGTCCTTAATGTTTTGTACATATATCTCAGACTTAGAGTTGGAACTACATCATTATCTGAGTTTAATCCCCACTACATTCTTAGGCCAGAGGGTTATATAAATTAGAATAGATTTGTAATTAGAGGTAGTGTTCACATTAAGCTGTCTGTAAGGTTAGGTGTTCCTCTGCCCCCTGTCCTCATCTCCACTGGCCTGCTGTGGTTTAAATGGCATTATATGTTAATGTGGGTACGCCTCACTGCAAGTCCCAGGAGTCATGGAACAGCATTATTAGGAGAGTAAATAAATACACTAACAGTAGGAAACGACATGGGAAGTTAGTTAGTGTGTGTGTATGTGTGTGTGCGTGCGTGCGTGTGTGTGTTTAGGTAGACCATGTGTGTCACTGCAGTGTGTTTAAGTAGAGTGCGTAGGAGTGGTGTTTTCAGTAATCAAACATTTACACAGCCTGCTCTACTATGCTCTACTCTGCTCTGCTTTACAGTGCTCAACTCTGCTCTATTCTGCTATACTGTACTTTGCTCTGCTCTACTCTGTTCTGCTCTACTCTACTCTACTGTACTCTGCTCTACTCTGCTCTACTCGACTGTACTCTACTCTGCTGTACTCTGCTCTGCTCTACTCTGCTGTACTCTACTCTGCTCATCTCTTCTCTTTTCTGCTGTACTCTACTCTGCTCTACTCTGCTGTACTCTGCTCTTCTCTACTCTGCTGTACTCTACTCTGCTCATCTCTTCTCTTTTCTGCTGTACTCTACTCTGCTCTACTCTGCTGTACTCTGCTCTTCTCTACTCTGCTGTACTCTACTCTGCTCATCTCTTCTCTTTTCTGCTGTACTCTACTCTGCTCTACTCTGCTGTACTCTGCTCTTCTCTACTCTGCTGTACTCTACTCTGCTCATCTCTTCTCTTTTCTGCTGTACTCTACTCTGCTCTACTCTGCTGTACTCTGCTCTTCTCTACTCTGCTGTACTCTACTCTGCTCATCTCTTCTCTTTTCTGCTGTACTCTACTGTACTCTGCTCTTCTCTACTCTGCTCTGCTCTTCTCTTCTCTTGTCTGCTCTGCTCTGCTCTGCTCTTTTCTACTGTACTCTGCTCTTCTCTACTCTACTCTGCTCATCTCTTCTCTTTTCTGCTGTACTGTACTCTGCTATTCTCTACTCTACTCTACTCTGCTCTGCTCTACTCTGCTCTTCTTTGCTCTGCTCTACTCTTCTCTACTCTACTATATTCTACTCTACTCTGCTCTGCTCTACTCTACTCTACTCTTCTCTTTTCTGCTGTACTCTACTCTACTCTTCTCTTTTCTGCTGTACTCTACTCTACTCTTCTCTTCTCTTCTCTACTCTACTCTACTCTACTCTACTCTACTCTGCTCTTCTCTTTTCTGCTATACTCTACTCTACTCTTCTCTTCTCTTCTCTTCTCTTCTCTTCTCTACTCTACTCTACTCTACTCTACTCTACTCTACTCTACTCTACTCTACTCTACTCTACTCTGCTCTTCTCTTTTCTGCTATACTCTACTCTACTCTTCTCTTCTCTTCTCTTCTCTTCTCTTCTCTACTCTACTCTACTCTGCTCTGCTCTGCTCTGCTCTTCTCTTCTCTTTTCTGCTGTACTGTACTCTGCTATTCTCTACTCTACTCTACTCTGCTCTGCTCTGCTCTACTCTACTCTACTCTACTCTTCTCTTTTCTGCTGTACTCTACTCTACTCTTCTCTTCTCTACTCTACTCTGCTCTTCTCTTTTCTGCTATACTCTACTCTACTCTACTCTTCTCTTTTCTGCTGTACTCTACTCTACTCTTCTCTTCTCTTCTCTTCTCTTCTCTTCTCTTCTCTACTCTACTCTACTCTACTCTACTCTACTCTACTCTACTCTACTCTACTCTACTCTACTCTACTCTACTCTGCTCTTCTCTTTTCTGCTATACTCTACTCTACTCTTCTCTTCTCTTCTCTTCTCTTCTCTTCTCTTCTCTTCTCTTCTCTACTCTACTCTACTCTACTCTACTCTACTCTGCTCTGCTCTGCTCTGCTCTTCTCTTCTCTTCTCTTTTCTGCTGTACTGTACTCTGCTATTCTCTACTCTACTCTGCTCTGCTCTACTCTACTCTACTCTACTCTTCTCTTTTCTGCTGTACTCTACTCTACTCTTCTCTTCTCTACTCTGCTCTTCTCTTTTCTGCTATACTCTACTCTACTCTACTCTTCTCTTTTCTGCTGTACTCTACTCTACTCTACTCTTCTCTTTTCTGCTATACTCTACTCTACTCTACTCTTCTCTTTTCTGCTGTACTCTACTCAACTATTCTCTTCTCTACTCTACTCTACTCTGCTCTTCTCTTTTCTGCTATACTCTACTCTACTCTACTCTACTCTACTCTACTCTACTCTACTCTACACTGCTCTGCTCTGCTCTGCTCTGCTCTGCTCTTCTCTTTTCTGCTGTACTGTACTCTACTCTGCTCTGCTCTACTCTACTCTACTCTACTCTACAACTGAAAATCATTAAGCAGACGTTTACTCTTCATGATACTCGGATACCTTCTGTTTGAACAGCTTCACACAGCGCATCTCTGGAGAATAGAAATATGTTTCTGTTTGTACGCGTGTGTGTATAATTGTGTGTGTGTGTGTTCACACGAGTGTGTACGTCTTTTCAGTCATTTAATTAATCTCAGTGTTTCGTACATACGCCTGTGTGTGTGCTGGTGTGTGTTACTTGAAATCAGGAGTCATGCAGAGCTGAGAGCACATTTGTCATTCTGCAGACAGAGCCAACTCTTTCCTATTCTGTGTGATTCCAGTAGTGTCAACACGTTCACAGCCTGCACTCTATCAAACCTCACACAGGTTCAAAGTGCAACAGAGTTCAACATGATTTCAACAGAGCCATGCAAGCAGAGAAGCTTTTGGAGCATTGAATATAACTCCATTCCAACTCTTTCAAGCCATAATGAACAGTTTCATAGAACCTGTTAGAAATCTAACTTTTTTACACACTGTATTCACACTGTGAACGCTAGCCCTAGGCGAAGGGATATCCTTGCAGCTTTTTTATTATGTGAATGTGCATGGTTCACCATACAATCGTCTCTGAGTTTCCTCTGAATATCAAACAGGCATTAGTCATGTAGTCATGTTCAAGTTATTATGTCCTGTTTGAAAAGGACACCTGGTTGATCCTCCTGCCTTTCATAATGATGCTGATATGTTGGCCTGACCCAACGGCCTCATGGGAATTATAGTATGACAGGGCTAGTGGCCATGTTAATGGCCTGACTCAACGGCCTCATGGGAATTACAGTACGACAGGGCTAGTGGCCATGTTGATGGCTAGACCCAACGGCCTCATGGGAATTACAGTATGACAGGGCTGGTGGCCATGTTGATGGCTAGACCCAACGGCCTCATGGGAATTACAGTATGACAGGGCTAGTGGCCATGTTGATGGCTAGACCCAACGGCGTCATGGGAATTACAGTACGACAGGGCTAGTGGCCATGTTGATGGCCAGACCCAACGACCTCATGGGAATTCTAGTACGACAGGGCTAGTGGCCATATTGATGGCCTGACCCAACGGCCTCATGGGAATTACAGTACGACAGGGCTAGTGAACATGATGATGGCCTGACCCAACGGCCTCATGGGTATTATAGTACGACAGTGCTAGTGGCCATGTTGATGGCCTGACCCAACGGCCTCATGGGAATTACAGTACGACAGGGCTATCGGCCTTGTTGATGGCCTGACCCAACGGCCTCATGGGAATTATAGTACGACAGGGCTAGTGAACATGATGATGGCCTGACCCAACGGCCTCATGGGAATTACAGTACGACAGGGCTTGTGGCCATGTTGATGGCCTGACCCAACGGCCTCATGGGAATTACAGTACGACAGGGCTAGTGGCCATGTTGATTGCCAGACCCAACGGCCTCATGGGAATTCTAGTTCGACAGGGCTAGTGGCCATATTGATGGCCTGACCCAACGGCCTCATGGGAATTACAGTACGACAGGGCTAGTGAACATGATGATGGCCTGACCCAACGGCCTCATGGGTATTATAGTACGACAGTGCTAGTGGCCATGTTGATGGCCTGACCCAACGGCCTCATGGGAATTACAGTACGACAGGGCTATCGGCCTTGTTGATGGCCTGACCCAACGGCCTCATGGGAATTATAGTACGACAGGGCTAGTGAACATGATGATGGCCTGACCCAACGGCCTCATGGGAATTACAGTACGACAGGGCTTGTGGCCATGTTGATGGCCTGACCCAACGGCCTCATGGGAATTACAGTACGACAGGGCTAGTGGCCATGTTGATTGCCAGACCCAACGGCCTCATGGGAATTCTAGTTCGACAGGGCTAGTGGCCATATTGATGGCCTGACCCAACGGCCTCATGGGAATTACAGTACGACAGGGCTAGTGAACATGATGATGGCCTGACCCAACGGCCTCATGGGAATTATAGTACGACAGGGCTAGTGGCCATGTTGATGGCCTGACCCAACGGCCTCATGGGAATTATAGTACGACAGGGCTAGTGAACATGATGATGGCCTGACCCAACGGCCTCATGGGAATTACAGTACGACAGGGCTTGTGGCCATGTTGATGGCCTGACCCAACGGCCTCATGGGGATTATAGTATGACAGGGCTAGTCATGTTGATGGCCTGACCCAACGGCCTCATGGGAATTATAGTACGACAGGGCTAGTGGCCATGTTGATGGCTTTGCCTGTGAATCTCTGCATTATTGAGTAGGCTCTGCCTCCTGTCATATACAGTATTTACAAAAGTATGTGGACACCCTTTGAAATTAGTGGATTCTGCTATTTCAGCCATACCCGTTGCTGACAAGTGTATAAAATCGAGCACACAGACATGCAATCTCAATAGACATAACATTGGCAGTAGAATGGCCTTACTGAAGAGCTCACTGGCTTTCAACGTGGCACCATCATAGGATGCCACCTTTCCAACAAGTCAGTTAGTCAAAGTTTTGCCCTGCTAGAGCTGCCCCAGTCATCTGTAAGTGATGTGTTGTGAATTGGAAACTTTGGCTAAACCAACAACGGCTCAGCCGCGAAGTGGTAGGCCACACAAACACACAGAACAGGACCACCGATCGCTAAAGCACGTAGCGTGTAAAAATTGTCTGTCCTCAGTTGCAACACTACCTACCGAGTTCCAAACTGCCTCTGAAAGCAACATCTGCACAATAACTGCTCATCGGGTGCTTCATGGAGTGATTAACCACGCTTCATGCCCATCATTTTGGAATGAGATATTTGATGAGCAGTGTCCACATACTTTGGTCATGTAGTTTTTTTCGTGTGTGTTAATTATTGGGTCTTCGACATTGAATAGTTAAGACTACAATAAAACATAATTAATAACTGACTCGATTCTCTTTGATCTATTTTGGCAGTCATCAAATATGGTTTCCATTTCATAGCAAGCTAATATAGCTTCCTCTTCATCAATTTATATTGCTAATATAAACGTCCGCATCAATAATTCCCCATGTCAATCGCTCTGAGAATAGATGTTCTAATATCTCTCCATGCATTTTCCTCAGGCACACAAACCCTATAGCCCACAATTATTTCCATCGATACCTAACTCAGAGGAGACTAAAAGGCCCTGGAGAACACATTTATCTAGCATCTCATCATCCGTTCAATATTGCTCTGACAAGAGGAGGCCGATTGCCTGTGTGTGAAAAAAACCCAAGGTTCTAATATAGGTCCCAATAAGGTGTGTGTGTTTCTGGTTTGTTTCCGTGTGTGTGCATGTTTCCGCGTGTGTGTGCGTGTTTCCATGTGTGTCTATGTGTGTGAACACAGCCTAAGTGAACCCTACAGCCTGGATCTCCCGATCTCCTCCGTACCACCCCTCTCTATTCTATTTCTCCACGGCCCTCCCTTGTTTGAATTGCAAAGCAGTGCATTTTAAAGGCAGTCTGTTAGATAAGCTGAGAGCTGTTGAGCACATTTCCAGACAGTAGTCCATGTTATTATTTTGTAATTGTTTATGTACAGGAGGAACGGGGAGATTTATTCAGGATGTGTTTTACATTATGGTGCTTGTCTCATGGTGTGTTTTGCAATACCTGGCTGTACACTCGGGATATATTCGGGATATATTAGACGGAGTGAGGTATGTTTTGTAGTATGTGTGTGTGTGTGTGTTAGTGTGTGGTTTTTACTTGGTGTACTTCTGCTTTATACCCACTCTTCGGGAAACAAGAAGCAGGCTCATATGAGGTTGTGTGTGTGTGTGTGTGGTTTTTACTTGGTGTACTTCTGCTTTATACCTACTCTTCGGGGAACAAGAATCAGGCTCATATGAGGTTGTGTGTGTGTGTCTACACACTGTCAGCGGTAATTTGTCTGAGCAGAGAAGGAAAGCTCTTAAAGAGTAATAGAAAAACCACCAGAGCTTGTGAGAATTGGCTCGGCAGGCAGTGATAGATGATCACAGAGTGGCTTCGTTAAGATCTAGTCCTGCTGCATCAGGAATCAGAGAGAGAGAGAGAGAGAGAGAGACAGAGAGAAAGTCAAAAGTTTGGACACACCTACTAATTCCAGGGTTTTTCTTTATTTGTACTATTTTCTACATTGTAGAATAATTTTGAAGATGTCAAAACTATGAAATAACACATATGTAATCATGTAGTAACCAAAAAAGTGTTAAACAAATAAAAATGTATTTTATATTTGAGATTCTTCAAGGTAGCCACCCGTTGCCTTGATGACAGCTTTCCACACTCTTGGCATTCTCTCAACCAGCTTCATGAGGTAGTCACCTGGAATGCATTTCAATTAACAGGTGTGCCTTGTTAAAAGTTAATATGTTGAATTTCTTTCCTTCTTAATGCGTTTGAGCCAATCAGTTATGTTGTGACAAGGTAGGGGTGGTATGTAGAAGATGGCCCTATTTGGTAAAAGACGAAGTCCATATTATGGCAAGAAAAGCTCAAATAAGCAAAGAGAAATGACAGTCCATCGTTACTTTAAGACATGAAGGTCAATAAATAATTTTGATAATTTTGCACGCCCAATTTTTCAGTTTTTGATTTGTTAAAAAAGTTTGATATATCCAATAAATGTCGTTCCACTTCATGATTGTGTCCCACTTGTTGTTGATTCTTCACAAAAAAATACAGTTTTATATCTTTATGTTTGAAGCCTGAAATGTGGCAATAGGTCGCAAAGTTCAAGGGGGCCGAATACTTTCGCAAGGCACTGTAGGTGAACGGATGATCTCCGCATGTGTGGTTCCCACTGTGAAGCATGGAGGAGGAGGTGTGATAGTGTGGTGGTGCTTTGCTGGTGACACTGTCAGTGATTTATTTAGAATTCAAAGCACGCTTAACCAGCATGGCTACCACAGCATTCTGCAGTGATACACCATCCCATCTGGTTTGCGCATAGTGGGACTACCATTTGTTTTTCAACAGGACAATGACCCAACACACATCCAGGCTGTGTAACAGCTATTTGACCAAGAAGGAGAGTGATGGAGTGCTGCATCAGATGTGACCTGGCCTCCACAATCACCCGATTTCAACCCAATTGAGATGGTTTGGGAGGAGTTGGACCGCAGAGTGAAGGAAAAGCAGCCAACAAGTGCTCAACATAACTGGTTCAAGACTGTAGGAAAAGCATTCCATGTGAAGCTGGTTGAGAGAATCCCAAGAGTGTGCAATGCTGTCATCAAGGCAAAGGGTGGCTACTTTGAAGAATCTCCAATATAAAATAATGTTGATTTGTTTAACCATTTTTTGTTTACTACATGATTCCATATGTGTTATTTTATAGTTTTGATGTCTTCACTATTATTCTACAATGTAGAAAATAGTACAAATAAAGAAAAACCCTGGAATGAGTGAGTGTCCAAACTTTTGACTTTCTCTCTGTCTCTCTCTCTTTCTCTCTTTCTCTCTCTCTCTCTCTCTCTCTCTCTCACTTTCTCACTCTCACACTCTCACACACACGCACGCACACTCACACGCTTTGGCAGGGACAGTGTGTCGTGTCAACCAATGGTGCCAGGGGTGATAGTGGTTTTCCCTAGCAGTGCCTCTCTCTGGGTGGTATGAACGTGGGCATACATATATTACATGGATTGAGATATTGCCATGGAAACAGTAGAATGACATAATCAGAAACAAAAGAGCTATAAAGGTCAGGTGTCATGTCTTCACTGTGGCACTCTGTGGTCTGCATTTATCAAACCCCCACGCAGATGTTCAGATCAGCTTTCTTAATTTGACCAGTTTCTCACAGCAGGAAAATAGTAATGCAGCAACAGGACATGTGAATTATTATGTGGATTATAATTAGGGCCCTGTGTTTTGGGCTATCGTGTCACATGACCTTGCTTTGAATGTTTTCCAGAGACTGAAACTGAAGGAAATTGTATGAGGATGTTGCTGGACCATCTGACATTAAAAGAAAAGGGAAGAGTTTGAAGGGGTTTTCATCGGGGCTAACCAAATCTGACATTTTAAAGTGGAAAGGCCACACAGGATTCCATTCCCCTGTTTCACCCCCTGAGAGTCCACACAGGACCCAAATCCCCTGTTTCACCCACTAAGGGGACACACAGGACCCCATTCCCCTGTTTCACCTCCTGAGAGTCAACACAGGACCCCATTCCCCTGTTTCATCCCCTGAGAGTCCACACAGGACCCCATTCCCCTGTTTCAGAGTGTCAACACAGGACCCCATTCCCCTGTTTCACCCCCTGAGAATCAACGCAGGACCCCATTCCCATTTTTCACCAACTGAAAGGCCACACAGGATCCCATTCCCCTGTTTCACCCACTGAAAGGCCACACAGGATCCCATTCCCCTGTTTCATCCCCTGAGAGTCCACACAGGACCCCATTCCCCTGTTTCAGAGTGTCAACACAGGACCCCATTCCCCTGTTTCACCCCCTGAGAATCAACACAGGACCCCATTCCCCTTTTTCACCAACTGAAAGGCCACACAGGATCCCATTCCCCTGTTTCACCCACTGAAAGGCCACACAGGATCCCATTCCCCTGTTTCACACACTGAAAGGCCACACAGGATCCCATTCCCCTGTTTCACCCACTGAAAGACCACACAGGACCCCATTCCCCTGTTTCACCCACTGAGAGGTCACACAGGACCCCATTCCCCTGTTTCATCCACTGAAAGGCCACACAGGATCCCATTCCCCTGTTTCACCCACTGAAAGGCCACACAGGATCCCATTCCCCTGTTTCATCCCCTGAGAGTCCACACAGGACCCCATTCCCCTGTTTCAGAGTGTCAACACAGGACCCCATTCCCCTGTTTCACCCCCTGAGAATCAACACAGGACCCCATTCCCCTTTTTCACCAACTGAAAGGCCACACAGGATCCCATTCCCCTGTTTCACCCACTGAAAGGCAACACAGGACCCCATTCCCCTGTTTCACCCACTGAAAGGCCACACAGGATCCCATTCCCCTGTTTCACCCACTGAAAGACCACACAGGACCCCATTCCCCTGTTTCACCCACTGAGAGGTCACACAGGACCCCATTCCCCTGTTTCATCCACTGAAAGGCCACACAGGACCCCATTCCCCTGTTCACCCACTGAGAGGTCACACATTACCCCATTCCCCTGTTTCACCCACTGAAACACCACACATTACCCCATTCCCCTGTTTCACCCACTGAGAGGTCACACATGATCTCCATTCCCCTGTTTCACCCCCTGGCAGTGAACACAGGACCCCATTCCCCTGTTTCACCGCCTGAGAGTCAACACAGGAGCCCATTCCCCTGTTTCACCCACTGAGAGGCCACACAGGAGCCCATTCCCCTGTTTCACTCCCTGAGAGTCCACACAGGACCCATTCCCCTGTTTCACCCACTGAGAGGCCACACAGGATACCATTCCCCTGTTTCACCCACTGAGAGGCCGCACAGGACCCCATTCCCCTGTTTCACCCACTAAGGGGGCACACAGGACCCCATTCCCCTGTTTCACCCACGTAGAGGCCACACAGGACCCCATTCCCCTGTTTCACCCCCTGAGAGTCAACACAGGACCCCATTCCCCTGTTTCACCCCCTGAGAGTCCACACAGGATCCCATTCCCCTGTTTCACCCATGGAGAGGCCACACAGGACCCCATTCCCCTGTTTCACCCACTGAGAGGCCACACAGGATCCCATTCCCCTGTTTCACCCACTGAGAGGCCACACAGGATACCATTCCCTTGTTTCACCCACTGAGAGGTCACACAGACCCCATTCCCCGGTTTAACCCACTGAGAGGCCACACAGGAGCCCATTCCCCTGTTTCACCCACTAAAGAGTCAACACAGGACCATATTCCCCTGTTTCATCCCCTATGAGTCCACACAGGACCCCATTCCCCTGTTTCCTCCACCAAGGGGGCACATAGGACCCCACTTCCCTGTTTCACCCACCGAGAGTCAACACAGGACCCCATTCCCCTGTTTCACCCCCTGAGAGTCAACACAGGACCCCATTCCCCTGTTTCACCCACTGAGAGTCCACACAGGACCCATTCCCCTGTTTCACCCACTGAGAGGCCACACAGGATACCATTCCCCTGTTTCACCCACTGAGAGGCTGCACAGGACCCCATTCCACTGTTTTACCCACTAAGGGGACACACAGTACCCCATTCCCCTGTTTCACCCCCTAAGAGTCAACACAGGACCCCATTCCCCTGTTTCATCCCCTGAGAGTCCACACAGGACCCCATTCCCCTGTTTCACCCACTGCGAGTGAACACAGGACCCCATTCCCCTGTTTCACCCCTTGAGAGGCCACACAGGATCCCATTCCCCTGTTTCACCCATGGAGAGGCCACACAGGACCCCATTCCCCTGTTTCACCCACTGCGAGTGAACACAGGACCCCATTCCCCTGTTTCACCCCTTGAGAGGCCACACAGGATCCCATTCCCCTGTTTCACCCATGGAGAGGCCACACAGGACCCCATTCCCCTGTTTCACCCACTGAAAGACCACACATTACCTCATTCCCCTGTTTCACCCACTGAGAGGCCACACAGGACCCATTCCCCTGTTTCACCCACTAAAGAGTCAACACAGGACCATATTCCCCTATTTCACCCCCTATGAGTCCACACAGGACCCCATTCCCCTGTTTCCCCCACCAAGGGGGCACACAGGACCCCATTCCCCTGTTTCACCCACTGAGAGTCAACATAGGACCCCATTTCCCTGTTTCACCCAACGAGAGTCAACACAGGACCCCATTCCCTTGTTTCACTCACTGAGAGGCCGCACACAACCCCATTCCCCTGTTGCACCCACTGAAAGACCACACATTACCTCATTCCCCTGTTGCACCCACTGAAAGGCCACACAGGACCCCATTCCCCTGTTTCACCCACTGAAAGACCACACATTACCTCATTCCCCTGTTTCACCCACGGAGAGGCCACACAGGATCCCATTCGCCTGTTTCACCCACTGAGAGGCCACACATGATCTCCATTCCCCTGTTTCACCCACTGAGAGTCAACATAGGATCCCATTCCCCTGTTCCACCCACTGAGAGTCCACACAGGATCCCATTCCCCTGTTTCACCCACTGAAAGGCCACATAGGATCCCATTCCCCTGTTTCACCCACTGAAAGACCACACATTACCTCATTCCCCTGTTTCACCCACTGAGAGGCCACACAGGATCTCCATTCCCCTGTTTCACCCCATGAGAGTACACACAAGACCCAATTCCCCTGCTTCACCCACTAAGAGTATACACAGGACCCCATTCCCCTGTTTCACCCACTGAGAGGACAGGCTGAGCTCATGTGAGATAAGTGTCAGGGTAATCAGTGGTTATTGTGAACAGAGATTAAATCTACATTATCTATGATAATTACCATTTTCATCATCACTAGATAGCGACTAATCAGCTCTCCTGGAATATCTGTCCTAGAGCAATAACACATATGCACACACACTCATGCACTCACACACACATACACAAACTCAAGCAAACACACACGCAGGGACATGCAAGGACACACACACACACAGGGACATGCATATGCACCAACACACATATCCACACAGACTCATAAACCTCCTAACCTCCCGCATGTGGTTTCTTTCTGTTTGTGGGTTTGTGTATCAAGTCTGTTATCCAATATCCATCACCCCCTTTCTCCCTTCAAACCCGAACTCCATGATAAATCCTTCCTCCCTCTCCAAAATCTATTTCCAATTCCAATTATTCATCCATTGCTTTAGACCCAGACACTGTGTAGCCTGACAAATGTGAGCTCCACAAACCATCTTACCGCTGTTGTTTTAGCTTGTTGTTCATATAAGGAGATTAATCAATGAGTGTGAGAGTGCGAGAGTGCGAGAGCGAGAGAGAGAGAGAGAGAGAGGCGGACACCACAGCTGTTTCTGTCAGGTTCCCTTGCCAGGGGTACCAGATAGGAGGTGCCAATTTCAAAGAGGGGGAGATGGTAAGAGATGGCAAAGAGGGATAGGGAGAGATAATAAGATAGTTTGATGAGGGAAGGAGAGGTAAGATGTAAAGGCCCATGCACTTTTGGCACAGTTTGTTTTGGCATCTTCCATATTGGAAAGAGTGCTGAAATGGGATGAATACCATATTATGCATACATCATTAATTAAAGAACATGACTTATTTATTCATAGTATCATGCAGTTTCATCTTTCATAGACTGCATCAATAGTTACTTTACTCTGTTGTCAGAGTAATGTGTGTCTCCTGTGTAGTGTGCCCGAGAGGCATGCAAGCTTTTCCTATTGAATGTCCAACCAACTGCTATCTCTGACTTTACAGTAGACTAAAACTATATGCCCTCTTTTTTCAGCTTGAGAGTACAGAATGTAATTCTCAACATTGCCATTGGAACATAGAAGGAGAAATAAGCCATTGTTTTGTTTTGGGGGGCGATGTTATTTTGTTGTTGGGTTTCTCTCTGCCCTGCTAACTCTCTGTGTGACCTGTAGCTACTCTTGGTGACAGTGGATGGGATTAAAGAGGTTACACACTCTCTGAAAGTCACCCTCCCCAACCCTGAGTTCCCCTCTTCTTCTTTCAGCTGTGTTTATGGCTCTATTTTGCCGCTCTGTGCTGCAATTTCAACATTTCAATATTTAATCTAAACATTTCTGGACCAGAGTGCAGAGATGCTGCATTATTTAGTGGCATCTCCAATCTGGGCGAGGAGACATGTAACACGCACTCTCTCTCACACTCTCACTCACTCACTCACTCACTCACTCACTCACTCACTCACTCACTCACTCACTCACTCACTCACTCACTCACTCACTCACTCACTCACTCACTCACTCACTCACTCACTCACTCACTCACTGGTTTTTCTAGTGTGCTGAGTATATCATCATTAATATGCTTTGTTAACTGATTGAACAAACTTTTTTTGAGAGAGAGAGGGAGGGAGAGACAGAGAGGGAGAGAGAAAAAAATAGAGTGAGTATAAAAAGTTGGGAGGGGTGAGAAGACAACTTTATCAGAGACTTGTAGCGATAGAGAGAGGGGAGAGCAAAATGGTATTTACCCTTGGCATTGTATAACAACATAATCAAATATCACCAATTCCTCTAATTTATTGTCTTCACAAGGAGGCGAAGCAGGCGTTTTTTGCTATCGATGTATGGTACTGCGTGTAATAGGATGTGAATTATATAGATTTGTATGTCAGAGTGTGGAGAGTGCATGGGCAGCTGAATATAATAGCAGGTTACCTTTTGACTTTGCTGCTAGCTACTCTTATCCTATTGATGGGTGGAGATGCTAAATTCCACCACTAGAATAGCAGAACTAGGATAGGGGTGGGAGCAAGGGGGTCTGGGCAGGGGAACATGGACATGAAACCTTGTAAAAGGCAGCATAGTTTCTGAAACATTGGTGTCTATTACATTGATTGCATCAGAGGCACAGTGTGCAGCTTTTGTGTTATTTTGTCAGTGTTCTGTGCAGGTGCTCTATGTCTGACCTGTGTGTATGTACAGTGGGGCAAAAAAGTATTTAGTCAGCCACCAATTGTGCATGTTCTCCCACTTAAAAAGATGAGAGAGGCCTGTAATTTTCATCATAGGTACATTTCAACTATGACAGACAAAATGAGAAGAAAAAAAAATCCAGAAAATCACATTGTAGGATTTTTAATGAATTTAATAGCAAATTATGGTGGAAAATAAGTATTTGGTCATCTGAGTAGGAGTAAGGATCGGCCCAAAACGCAGCGTGGTAAGTGTCCATTATGTTTAATACGAAAAACAACAGAACACTAGAACAAAACAACTCAAAACCCCAACATAGATAAACACACATAGACTGCCCACCCAACTCACACCCTGACCATACTAAAACAAAGAATAAAATAACAGAACTATGGTCAGAACGTGACAGTACCCCCCCCCTCCCCAAAGGTGCGGACTCCGGCTGCAAAACCTGAACCTATAGGGGAGGGTCTTGGTGGGCGTCTGTCCGCGGTGGCGGCTCTGGCGCAGGATGTGGACCCAACTTCACCATAGTTTTTGTCCACCTCCTCAACCGCCCCCTTGGCCTCTTATGAGCGGCAACCCTCGCAGCCGACCTCGGACTAGGGACCCTCGCCACGGGTCCTGAATGGACGGCAGACTCCGGCAGCGCCAGACAGGCGGGAGACTCCGGCAGCTCTGGACAGGCGGGAGACTCCGGCAGCTCCGGAGTGAAGGACAACTCTGGCAGCTCCTGGCAGACTGACGGCTCTGGCAGCTCCTGGCTGGCAGACAACTCTGGCAGCTCCTGGCAGACTGACGGCTCTGGCAGCTCCTGGCTGGCGACTCTGGAAGCTCCTGGCTGGCCGACGGCTCTGAAAGCTCCTGGCTGGCCCGACGGCTCTGGAAGCTCCTGGCTGGCCGACGGCTCTGGAAGCTCCTGGCTGGCCGACAGCTCTGGCGGCTCCTGGCTGGCTGACGGCTCTGGATAGACTGGTCCGTGCAGGCGCACTGGAGCTCTTGAGCACCGAGCCTGCCCAACCTTACCTGGTTGAATGCTCCCCGTAGCCAGGCCAGTGCGGCGAGGTGGAGTAGCCCGCACTGGGGTGTACTGGCGAACCGGGGACACCATGCGTAAGGCTGGTGCCATGTACGCCGGCCAGAGGAGACGCACTGGAGACCAGATGCGTAGAGCCGGCTTCATGGCACCTGGCTCGATGCCCACTCTAGCCCGGCGATACGAGGAGCTGGAATGTACCGCACCGGGCTATGCACACGCACCGGGGACACCGTGCGCTCCACCGCATAACACGGTGCCTGCCCGGTCCCTCTCGCTCTCCGGTAAGCATGGACTCCTACCTGAACTTGCCACACTCCCCGTGTGCCCCCCCAATACATTTTTGGGGCTGCCTCTCGGGCTTCCAGCCACGCTGCCGAACTAGCTCCTCATAATGCCGCCTCTCAGCTTTTGCTGCCTCCAGCTCTGCCTTGGGGTGGCGATATTCACCCGGCTGTGCCCAGGGTCCCTTGCCGCCTAATATCTCCTCCCAAGTCCATCTCTCCAGGTATCCCTGCCTCTCCTGCTGCTGCTGCCTGTTACCACGCTGCTTGGTTCTTTGTGGGTGTTTCTGTAACGGCTTTCCTCCTCTTCTGAGGAGGAGGAGTAAGGATCGGACCAAAACGCAGCGTGGCAAGTGTCCATTATGTTTAATACGAAAAACAACAGAACACTAGAACAAAACAAAATAACGTGCGACAAACACTGACTCAGAAAACAAACACCCACAAACCAACAGTGAAACCCAGGCTACCTAAGTATGATTCTCAATCAGGGACAACGATTGACAGTTGCCTCTGATTAAGAACCATACTAGGCCAAACTCAAAACCCCAACATAGAAAAACACACATAGACTGCCCACCCAACTCATGCCCTGACCATACTAAAACAAAGAATAAAATAACAGAACTATGGTCAGAATGTGACAGTATGGTACCATGTGTGACCTGTGTGACATTGCTTCTGTGAGTCTTTCAGCAGACATCTTATCTGATCTTTACAGCAGAGTTGATACAGACATACTGCCATTTATTGTTGACTATTTTAAATGTGTTCTCTGTGTCTCTGTACAGGACTATTAGAAAATAAAATCTTCATAACAACGATATTATCACCCTCCACACTGGGAAATCTTCAGAGACCTTTCTCCCTTTTTCTCTCTCCATCTCTCTCCCTCTCGCTCTCTTTCTCTCTCTCGCTCTCCATCTCTCTCTCTCTCTCGCTCTTTCCATCTCTCTCTCCATCTCTCTCTCCCCACCTCTCTCTCCATCTCTCTCTCTCTCCATCGTTCTCACCCCATCTCTCTCTCTCCATCTCTCTCTCCTTTCTTTTTTTCTGATGAGTTGATTTCACAACTCAATGATGTGGACAGGGTACAGTTAAATGTAGTCATGTGTGACTGTGAACAACAATAACCCTAACCACTCCTCATAAAGGAATCATAATCAATATATACACTGGGGCTGACGCTACATAAAAGAGAAGTGGTCATTTCCTCAGATGAAGGGACTCCTCTGTTTATGGTTATGGTTTGGGTGACTGCATCTAGGGAAATGAGATAGCTTTTTATTGAGATGCTTTTGGTTATTGGGATGCCCTTGGCTATTGGTAGATTTCTGATTGGTGTGTGTCTTTCTGATTGGTGGGATTTTTCATTGGGAAGTGGTTTTGATTGATTGGCTTTGAATTGTAGGAATAAAGATTGAAGGGATTGACAGTTCATTTTATTGGCAGACTGTAATAGCATGCTTTATGATTGACTAGCAGACACGCACAAGTGTGTGTGTGTGTGTGTTTGTTTGTCTGTGTTGTGTGTGCAAATGTGTCTGGATCATAGTCTTTCCTGTATGGTTGACATGGACACCTGCTTGTCGAACATCTCATTCCAACATCATAGGCATTAACATGGAGTTGGTCCCCCCTTTGCTGCTAAAACAGCCTCCACTCTTCTGAGAAGTCTTTCCACTAGATGTTGGAACATTGCTGCAGGGACTTGCTTCCACTCAGCCACAAGAGCATTAGTAAGGTCTGGCACTGATGTTGGGTGATTAGGCCTGGCTCGCAGTCAGCATTCGACTTCATCCCAAAGGTGTTCAATGAAGTTGAGGTCAGGGCTCTGTGTAAGCCAGTCAAGTTCTTCCACACCAATTTCAACAAACCATTTCTGTATGGATCTCGCTTTGTGCACGGATCTCGCTTTCTGCCAAACCCAGATTTGTCCGTCAGACTGCCAGATGGTGAAACGTGATTCATCACTCCTCCACTGCTCCAGAGTCCAATGGTTGCAACCGAGAACAGATTATTTGTATGTGCTTTAGCATTCAGCGGTCCCGTTCTGTGAGCTTGTGTGGCCCACCACTTCACAGCTGAGCCGTTGTTGCTTCTAGATGTTTCCACTTCACAATAACAGCACTTACAGTTGACCGGGAAGCTCTAGCAGGGCAGAAATTTGATGAACTAACTTGTTAGAAAGGTGGCATCCTGTGACTGTGCCATGTTGAAGGTCACTGAGCTCTTCGGTAAGTCCATTTTACTGCCAGTGTTTGTCTATGGAGATTGCATGGCTGTGTGCTCAATTTTATACACCAACGGGTGTGAAATAGCCAAATGCACTCATTTGAATGGGTGTCCACATACTTTTGTATATCTAGTGTATTCAGAGACTATTATCTATGCATAAAACTGAGAGCAATTCCTCATCAATTAGGTTGTTCATTCTCTGGCATAATCAAATCAGGCCATTTTCATAATACTTAATTCAATTAATTCCCCTGATTTAGGTTGAATAAATAAATATCTGTGTCTCTAATTGAAGTGGGATTTTGTGTGCGTGTGTGTACGTGCATGCAGATAAATTGTTTCAGAATGCACTACACACACTGTGTAAGTATGTGAACATCTTTGACATTTTCTTGCATTTCTCTCTCTCTGTCTCCCCCCCACATCTGTCACAATGTATGTTTGTCCAACATGTTAGTGACGGTCTGTATCTGAGAACAGCTCGACTGTGTTTACCTGTAAGAATAACAGACTCCTTGCGACGTCTCTCTGTGGTTCACACTTCATCCACTCTTACCCTCAGTCTCCCTCCCCTTTTCTCTCCTCCTAACTCCAAGCTGTGATTGTCGGCTAATCGATGTCTGCTTTGTAGCTCTGGGTCTGTAATGTTTTCAGCTTCCTGTGCATTGTTCCCTGGTCAGAACCAATCTTTAGTTGTATTGGGAGTCTGAAAACCCACAAACACTTCAGAATGTTTATGTTGTATAACTAACTGTCTATTGATATTGAGTGGTATTGAGTGGGCTCCTGGCTATAGCCATTGTTGAGCTATTACCATTGTCTTGGAAAAGGCATGGTGAGCTTTAGTCTCTTTCGCTCTGAGTTTCTTTCTTTCTCTCATTCTTTTTTCTCTCTCTCTTTCTTCCAACACGATCAGGAGAAGATAATGTGAAGCATTTTTTGTTGTTGTTTGCTGTAACTGTTCTCTCTCGCTCTCTATTTCTATCATATATATATACACAGTATATCTCCCTCCCTCTCTCTTTCTATCATATATATATACACAGTATATCTCCCTCCCTCTCTCTTTCTATCATATATATATATATATATACAGTATATCTCCCTCCCTCTCTCTTTCTATCATATATATATATACAGTATATCTCTCTCGCTCTCTCTTTCTATCATATATATATATATATACAGTATATCTCCCTCCCTCTCTCTTTCTATCATATATATATATATATACAGTATATCTCCCTCCCTCTCTCTTTCTATCATATATATATATACAGTATATCTCCCTCCCTCTCTCTTTCTATCATATATATATATACAGTATATCTCCCTCCCTCTCTCTTTCTATCATATATATATATATATAGTATATCTCCCTCCCTCCCTCTCTCTTTCTATCATATATATATATACAGTATATCTCCCTCCCTCTCTCTTTCTATCATATATATATATATACAGTATATCTCCCTCCCTCTCTCTTTCTATCATATATATATATATACAGTATATCTCCCTTCTCTCTCTTTCTATCATATATATATATATACAGTATATCTCCCTCCCTCTCTCTTTCTATCATATATATATATATATATATACAGTATATCTCCCTCCCTCTCTCTTTCTATCACATATATATATATACAGTATATCTCCCTCCCTCTCTCTTTCTATCATATATATATATATAGTATATCTCCCTCCCTCTCTCTTTCTATCATATATATATACAGTATATCTCCCTCCCTCTCTCTTTCTATCATATATATATATATACAGTATATCTCCCTCCCTCTCTCTTTCTATCATATATATATATACAGTATATCTCCCTTCTCTCTCTTTCTATCATATATATATATATACAGTATATCTCCCTCCCTCTCTCTTTCTATCATATATATATATATATACAGTATATCTCCCTTCTCTCTCTTTCTATCATATATATATATATACAGTATATCTCCCTCCCTCTCTCTTTCTATCATATATATATATATACAGTATATCTCCCTTCTCTCTCTTTCTATCATATATATATATATACAGTATATCTCCCTCCCTCTCTCTTTCTATCATATATATATATATACAGTATATCTCCCTTCTCTCTCTTTCTATCATATATATATATATACAGTATATCTCCCTCCCTCTCTCTTTCTATCATATATATATATATACAGTATATCTCCCTCCCTCTCTCTTTCTATCATATATATATATATATACAGTATATCTCCCTCCCTCTCTCTTTCTATCATATATATATATACAGTATATCTCCCTCCCTCTCTCTTTCTATCATATATATATATATACAGTATATCTCCCTCCCTCTCTCTTTCTATCATATATATATATACAGTATATCTCCCTCCCTCTCTCTTTCTATCATATATATATATACAGTATATCTCCCTCCCTCTCTCTTTCTATCATATATATATATACAGTATATCTCCCTCCCTCTCTCTTTCTATCATATATATATATATATATACAGTATATCTCCCTTCTCTCTCTTTCTCTTTTTTTTCTTTGTCTGTTGTACAAACAGAGACTAATACGTAGCCAAATGTGAGATGTTGATGAACAAGATGCCAAATTCTGTAGATTTTCTTCCTCATACAGTATAGATATTTGCTACTCATGCTCCAACTGTACTCATTTATAATCAGTAATCAATAATGCATTTCTGCATCTTCCCTTTCTCTGCTCTCTTTCTCTCGCCTCTCAATTCAATTCAGTTCAATTCCAGGGGCTTTATTGGCATGGGAAACATGTGTTAACATTGCCAAAGCAAGTGAGGTAGATAATATACAAAAGTGAAATAAACAATAAGAATGAACATTAAACATTACACATACAGAAGTTTCAAAACAATAAAGACATTACAAATGTCATATTATATATATACAGTGTTGTGACGATGTACAAATGGTTAAGGGTACACAAGTGATAATAAATAAGCATAAATATGGGTTACAATGGTGTTTGTTCTTCACTGGTTGCCCTTTTCTTGTGGCAACAGGTCACAAATCTTGCTGCTCTGATGGCACACTGTGGAATTTCACCCAGTAGATATGTGTAACGCTCTGGGCATAGTGGGTGCGACGTCAGGCGCAGGGAGCAGAGAGTACAGGGTAGTGCTTTTAATTGCACACACGGCGAACATAAGCCACCCCATGAAACACAGGGCGTTCACAAAACAAATGCCCCAAACACGGGACTCAAACAGTCCGGAGAAAAGCCCACGAATGAAAACACGTCAACCTCAAACGTGTACAGTAGCAACACAAAACAATCCCGCACAAAGAGCAGGCGGGCCTACTGGCTAACATAGCCTGACTAATCAGCCTACACACAAAACAGGTGAAACCAATAAACAGAAAGGGGAAAAGGGATCAGTGGCAGCTAGTAGGCCGGTGACGAGCGCCACTCGAACAGGAAGCCACCTTCGGTAGGAGTCGTGACAATATGGGAGTTTATCAAAATTGGGATTGTTTTCAAATTCTTTGTGGATCTGTGTAATCTGAGGGAAATATATCTCTCTAAAATGGTCAGGAGGGGCAGGAGGTTTTGTGGGCAGTGTGCACATAGCCTGTCTTATCTTGAGAGCCATGTCTGGCTACGGCGGCCTTTCTCAATAGCAAGGCTATGCTCACTGAGTCTGTATATAGTCAAAGCTTTCTTTAAATTTGGGTCAGTCACAGTGGTCAGGTATTCTGCCATTGTGTACTCTCTGTTTAGGGCCAAATAGCATTCTAGTTTGCTCTGTTTTTTTGTTAATTCTTTCCAATGTGTCAAGTAATTATATTTTTGTTTTCTCGTGATTTGATTGGGTCTAATTGTGCTGCTGTCCTGGGGCTCTGTGGGGTGTGTTTGTGTTGTAGGTGATGGCTTTGTTATGGAAGGTCTGGGAATCGCTTCCTTTTTAGCTGTCCCATTTTGTGAGCGGACCCCAGACCTCACAATCATAAAGGGCAATGGGCTCTATGACTGATTCAAGTATTTTTAGCCAGATCCTAATTGGTATGTTGAATTTTATGTTCCTTTTGATGGCATAGAATGCCCTTCTTGCCTTGTCTCTCAGATCTTTCACAGCTTTGTGGAAGTTACCTGTGGCGCTGATGTTTAGGCCAGCGCCACAGGTGTGTGATCTACCAAGATGGCGTAGCAGTAAGACGTCCTGTCGTGTCGTGTCCCTTGTATATATCGGTTTTTTTTTCTTTTCGTTTTTACATATTTTTCTTTGCATATCTTTTAAAACTTTTTTTGCTAAACCTCAGCTTCTAAATACTCTCCTGCAACCCGCCTCACCCAATGTAGCTATTTTTCCTAAAGTATTTATATTTACTTCGGATCCGGACCCCCTCAACTGAAGCTAGCCAGCTAACTACCAGCTATGCTAGTGGTCTTCAGCTAACCGGTCATCAGCTAACCTTTAGCTCGGAAAGCTCTCGCCAGTTCAAACAACGCGACTCTAACCAGAGCATAACGGACCTATTTATTTATTTTTATCCCCGGATTCCCACCGCAAACGGAACATTTTTCAGCTGGATCTTCACAACTAGCTATCTAGCTAAACCGCAACCCCGGATGATTACTCCTGGCTAGCGTTTCCACCCACTTAGCTTGAAGCTAGCCCGGCCAGAGCCCCTGTGCTACCACCGTAGCATACTCCTGGGCTACAATACCCGGACCCACGACCGGTCTATCGATGTCACCGCATGAAGAGGAATAAACAGACCCACCCCATCGCGACGTCCCCCAAAGGCTAACTCTCTAGCCCTTGCTATCTCCTTGCTTTCTAACTCGGCCTGCTAACTGCTAGCTTGTTTAGCCCCGGCCTACTAACTGTTAGCTTGTTAGCACAGGCCTGCTAACAGTCTGAATCGCCGCGTCCCAAACACTCACTGGACCCATATTTACTTTCTATCTCTTTTCGATTTTTTATTTGTTTATACCTTCCGGTAACCTGCCTCACCCAATGTGATACGGAATCGCTATTCTTTTAAATTTTTAGAACACACTCAAGAACCTCCAGAAGCTAACCAGCTAACTAGCTACAAGCTATTTAGTCATTGTTAGTTTTTTTAAACCTGGATAACACTCACCAGTCCAGCTTCCCTGCCCCATCCACCGCTGCCCCCTGGACACTGATCACTTGGCTACATAGCTGATGCACGCTGGACTGTCCATTAATCACGGTACTCCAGTCTGCTTGTTTATGTTTTATCTGTCGGCCCCGTTGCCTAGTCAACGCCATTTTACCTGCTGTTGTTGTGCTAGCTGATTAGCTGTTGTTGTCTCACCTACTGTTTTAGCTAGCTCTCCCAATTCAACACCTGTGATTACTGTATGCCTCGCTGTATGTCTCTCTCAAATGTCAATATGCCTTGTATACTGTTGTTCAGGTTAGTTATCATTGTTTTAGTTCACAATGGAGCCCCCAGTTCCACTCTTCATACCCCTGATACCTCCTTTGTCCCACCTCCCACACATGAGGTGACCTCACCCATTACAACCAGCATGTCCAGAGATACAACCTCTCTCATCATCACCCAGTGCCTGGGCTTACCTCCGCTGTACCCGCACCCCACCATACCCCTGTCTGCGCATTATGCCCTGAATATATTCTACCATGCCCAGAAACCTGCTCCTCTTATTCTCTGTCCCCAACGCTCTAGGCGACCAGTTTTGATAGCCTTTAGCCGCACCCTCATACTACTCCTTCTCTGTTCCGCGGGTGATGTGGAGGTAAACCCAGGCCCTGCATGTCCCCAGGCACCCTCATTTGTTGACTTCTGTGATCGAAAAAGCCTTGGTTTCATGCATGTCAACATCAGAAGCCTCCTCCCTAAGTTTGTTTTACTCACTGCTTTAGCACACTCTGCTAACCCTGATGTCCTTGCCGTGTCTGAATCCTGGCTCAGGAAGGCCACCAAAAATTCTGAGATTTCCATACCCAACTATAACATCTTTCATCAAGATAGAACTGCCAAAGGGGGAGGAGTTGCAGTCTACTGCAGAGAGAGCCTGCAAAGTAATGTCATACTTTCCAGGTCCATACCCAAACAGTTCGAACTACTAATTTTGAAAATTACTCTCTCCAGAAATAAGTCTCTCACTGTTGCCACCTGCTACCGACCCCCCTCAGCTCCCAGCTGTGCCCTGGACACCATTTGTGAATTGATCGCCCCCCATCTAGCTTCAGAGTTTGTTCTGTTAGGTGACCTAAACTGGGATATGCTTCACACCTCGGCAGTCCTACAATCTAAGCTAGATGCCCTCAATCTCACACAAATCATCAAGGAACCCACCAGGTACAACCTTAAATCTGTAAACAAGGGCACCCTCATAGACGTCATCCTGACCAACTGGCCCTCCAAATACACCTCCGCTGTCTTCAACCAGGATCTCAGCGATCACTGCCTCATTGCCTGTATCCGCTACGGAGCCGCAGTCAAACGACCACCCCTCATCACTGTCAAACGCTCCCTAAAACACTTCTGTGAGCAGGCCTTTCTAATCGACCTGGCCCGGGTATCCTGGAAGGACATTGACCTCATCCCGTCAGTTGAGGATGCCTGGTCATTCTTTAAAAGTAACTTCCTCACCATTTTAGATAAGCATGCTCCGTTCAAAAAATGCAGAACTAAGAACAGATACAGCCCTTGGTTCACTCCAGACCTGACTGCCCTCGACCAGCACAAAAACATCCTGTGGCGGACTGCAATAGCATCGAATAGTCCCCGCGATATGCAACTGTTCAGGGAAGTCAGGAACCAATACACGCAGTCAGTCAGGAAAGCTAAGGCCAGCTTCTTCAGGCAGAAGTTTGCATCCTGTAGCTCCAACTCCAAAAAGTTCTGGGACACTGTGAAGTCCATGGAGAACAAGAGCATCTCCTCCCAGCTGCCCACTGCACTGAGGCTAGGTAACACGGTCACCACCGATAAATCCATGATTATCGAAAACTTCAACATGCATTTCTCAACGGCTGGCCATGCCTTCCGCCTGGCTACTCCAACCTCGGCCAACAGCTCCGCCCCCCCCGCAGCTACTCGCCCAAGCCTCTCCAGGTTCTCCTTTACCCAAATCCAGATAGATGTTCTGAAAGAGCTGCAAAACCTGGACCCGTACAAATCAGCTGGACTTGACAATCTGGACCCTCTATTCCTGAAACTATCCGCCGCCATTGTCGCAACCCCTATTACCAGCCTGTTCAACCTCTCTTTCATATCGTCTGAGATCCCCAAGGATTGGAAAGCTGCCGCAGTCATCCCCCTCTTCAAAGGGGGAGACACCCTGGACCCAAACTGTTACAGACCTATATCCATCCTGCCCTGCCTATCTAAGGTCTTCGAAAGCCAAGTCAAAAAACAGGTCACTGACCATCTCAAATCCCACCGTACCTTCTCCGCTGTGCAATCTGGTTTCCGAGCCGGTCACGGGTGCACCTCAGCCACACTCAAGGTACTAAACGATATCATAACCGCCATCGATAAAAGACAGTACTGTGCAGCCGTCTTCATCGACCTAGCCAAGGCTTTCGACTCTGTCAATCACCATATTCTTATCGGCAGACTCAGTAGCCTCGGTTTTTCGGATGACTGCCTTGCCTGGTTCACCAATTACTTTGCAGACAGAGTTCAGTGTGTCAAGTCGGAGGGCATGCTGTCCGGTCCTCTGGCAGTCTCTATGGGGGTGCCACAGGGTTCAATTCTCGGGCCGACTCTTTTCTCTGTATATATCAATGATGTTGCTCTTGCTGCGGGCGATTCCCTGATCCACCTCTACGCAGACGACACCATTCTATATACTTCCGGCCCATCCTTGGACACTGTGCTATCTAACCTCCAAACGAGCTTCAATGCCATACAACACTCCTTCCGTGGCCTCCAACTGCTCTTAAACGCTAGTAAAACCAAATGCATGCTTTTCAACCGATCGCTGCCTGCACCCGCATGCCCGACTAGCATCACCACCCTGGATGGTTCCAACCTTGAATATGTGGACATCTATAAGTACCTAGGTGTCTGGCTAGACTGTAAACTCTCCTTCCAGACTCATATCAAACATCTCCAATCGAAAATCAAATCAAATCAAGAGTCGGCTTTCTATTCCGCAACAAAGCCTCCTTCACTCACGCCGCCAAACTTACCCTAGTAAAACTGACTATCCTACCGATCCTCGACTTTGGCGACGTCATCTACAAAATTGCTTCCAACACTCTACTCAGCAAACTGGATGCAGTTTATCACAGTGCCATCCGCTTTGTCACTAAAGCACCTTATACCACCCACCACTGCAACCTGTATGCTCTAGTCGGCTGGCCCTCGCTACATATTCGTCGCCAGACCCACTGGCTCCAGGTCATCTACAAGTCCATGCTAGGTAAAGCTCCGCCTTATCTCAGTTCACTGGTCACGATGGCAACACCCACCCGTAGCACACGCTCCAGCAGGTGTATCTCACTGATCATCCCTAAAGCCAACACCTCATTCGGCCGCCTTTCGTTCCAGTACTCTGCTGCCTGTGACTGGAACGAATTGCAAAAATCGCTGAAGTTGGAGACTTTTATCTCCCTCACCAACTTCAAACATCTGCTATCTGAGCAGCTAACCGATCGCTGCAGCTGTACATAGTCTATTGGTAAATAGCCCACCCATTTTCACCTACCTCATCCCCATACTGTTTTTATTTATTTACTTTTCTGCTCTTTTGCACACCAATATCTCTACCTGTACATGACCATCTGATCATTTATCACCCCAGTGTTAATCTGCAAAATTGTAATTATTCGTCTACCTCCTCATGCCTTTTTGCACACAGTGTATATAGACTCCCCTTTTTTTCTACTGTGTTATTGACTTGTTAATTGTTTACTCCATGTGTAACTCTGTGTTGTCTGTTCACACTGCTATGCTTTATCTTGGCCAGGTCGCAGTTGCAAATGAGAACTTGTTCTCAACTAGCCTACCTGGTTAAATAAAGGTGAAATAAAAAAATTAAAAATATTTAAAAAATTAGGCCAAGGTATGTATAATATTTTGTGTGCTCTAGGGCAACTGTGTCTAGATGGAATTTGTATTTGTGATCCTGGTGACTGGACCTTTTTTGGAACACCATTGTTTTGGTTTTACTGAGATTTACTGTCAGGGCCCAGGTCTAGAATATATAGGTGCTGCTGTAGGCCCTCCTTGGTTGGTGACAGGAGCACCAGATCATCAGCAAACAGTAGACATTTGACTTAAGATTCTAGTAGGGTGAGGCTGGGTGGTGCAGACTTTTCTAGTGCCGCGCCAATTCGTTGAAATATATGTTGAAGAGGGTGGGGCTTAACCTACATCCCTGTCTCACCCCACGGCCCTGTGGGAAGAAATGTGTGTTTTTTGACCATTTTAACCGCACACTTGTTGTTTGTGTACATGGATTTTATAATGTCGCATGTTTTACCCCAACACCACTTTCCATCAATTTGTATAGCAGACCCTCATGCCAAATTGAGTCGAAGGCTTTTTTGAAATCAACAAAGCATGAGAAGACTTTGCCTTTGTTTTGGTTTGTTTGGTTGTCAATTAGGGTGTGCAGGGTGAATACATGGTCTGTTGTACGGTAATTTGGTAAAAAGCCAATTTGACATTTGCTCAGTACATTGTTTTCATTGAGGAAATGTACGAGTCTTCTGTTAATGATAATGCAGAGGATTTTCCCAAGGTTACTGTTGACGCATATCCCACGGTAGTTATTGGGGTCAAATTTGTCTCCACTTGTGGATTGTGGTGATCAGTCCTTGGTTCCAAATATTGGGGAAGATGCCAGAGCTAAGGATGATGTTAAAGAGTTTTAGTATAGCCAATTGGAATTTGTTGTCTGTATATTTGATCATTTCATTGAGGATACCATCAACACCACATGCCTTTTTGGGTTGGAGGTTTTTGTATTTTGTCCTGTAGCTCATTCAAGGTAATTGGAGAATCCAGTGGGTTCTGGTAGTCTTTAATAGTTGATTCTAAGATCTGTATTTGATCATATATATATATTTGCTCTTTATTCTTTGTTATTGAGCCAAAAAGATTGGAGAAGTGGTTTACCCATACATCTCCATTTTGGATAGATAATTCTTTGTGTTGTTTGTTTAGTGTTTTCCAATTTTCCCAGAAGTGGTTAGAGTCTATGGATTCTTCAATTACATTGAGATGATTTCTGACGTGCTGTTCCTTCTTTTTCCATAGTGTATTTCTGTATTGTTTTAGTGATTCACCATAGTGAAGGCGTAGACTCAGGTTTTCCGGGTCTCTATGTTTTTGGTTGGACAGGTTTCTCAATTTCTTTCTTAGATTTTTGCATTCTTCATCAAACCATTTGTCATTGCTGTTAATTTTCTTCTGTTTTCTATTTGAGATTTTTTGTTTTGATAGGGAAGCTGAGAGGTCAAATATACTGTTAAGATTTTCTACTGCCAAGTTTACACCTTCACTATTACAGTGGAACGTTTTACCCAGGAAATTGTCTAAAAGGGATTGAATTTGTTGTTGCCTAATTGGTTTTTGGTAGGTTTCCAAGCTGTATTCCTTCCATCTATAGCATTTCTTAATGTTACTCAGTTCCTTTGGCTTTGATGCCTCATGATTGAGTATTGCTCTGTTCAAGTAGACTGTGATTTTGCTGTGGTCTGATAGGGGTGTCAGTGGGTTGACTGTGAACACTCTGAGAGACTCTGGGTTGAGGTCAGTGATAAAGTATTCTACAGTACTACTGCCAAGAGATGAGCTATAGGAGTCCCCTCGAAGCCTACCATTGACTATGTACATACCCAGCGTGCAACAGAGCTGCAGGAGTTGTGACCGTTTTTGTTGGTTATGTTGTGATAGTTGTGCCTAGGAGGGAATGTGGGAGGGAATGCTGTCACCTGCAGGCAGGTGTTTGTCCCCCTGTGTGCTGAGGGTGTCAGGTTCTTGTCCGGTTCTGGCATTTAGGTCGCCACAGACTAGTACATGTCCCTGGGCCTGGAAATGATTGATTTCCCCCTCCAGGATGGAGAAGCTGTCTTCATTATGGGGATTCTAGTGGGGGGATATAGGTAGCACACAGGAGGACATTTTTCTCTGTTAATTAAGATAATTTCCTTTTGAATTTCTAGCCAAATGTAAAATGTTCCTGTTTTGATTAATTTAATGGAGAGAGTTAGGTCTACTCTATACCAAATTAGCATACCCCCTAAGTCCCTTCCCTGTTTTACACCTGGTAGTTTGGTGGATGGGACTACCAGCTCTCTGTAATCTAGAGGGCAACCAGTGGGTCTGTCTCGTCTATACCAGTTTTCTTGCAGGATGACAATGTCTGTATTACCGACTTCTTTGGTGAAGTCTGGGTTCCTGCTCTTTAGGCCAAAGGCAGATGACCTCAGGCCTTGGATATTCCAGGATGATAGAGTGAAGGCTTTTTGTTCCATAAAGTGTCCAATGTTGTTGGTCGTGTGGTTTGACCTCAGGCCAGTAAGTGTGAGCAGAGCCTGCTCTCTCCATCTCTCTGTTCTCACTGTTCTCTTTCTCTCACCTCCTCTCTGTTCTCACTGTTCTCTTTCTCTCAACTCTCTCAATCTCTCTGTTCCCACTGTTCTCTTTCTCTCACCTCCTCTCTGTTCCCACTGTTCTCTTTCTCTCACCTCCTCTCTGTTCTCACTGTTCTCTTTCTCACAACTCTCTCAATCTCTCTGTTCTCATTGTTCTCTTTCTCTTACCTCCTCTCTGTTCCCACTGTTCTCTTTCTCTCACCTCCTCTCTGTTCTCACTGATCTCTTTCTCTCAATCTCTCTGTTCCCACTGTTCTCTTTGTCTCACCTCTCTCAATCTCTCTGTTCTCACTGTTCTCTTTCATTCACCTCTCTCAATCTCTCTGTTCCCACTGTTCTCTTTCTCTCACCTCCTCTCTGTTCTCACTGATCTCTTTCTCTCAATCTCTCTGTTCCCACTGTTCTCTTTGTCTCACCTCTCTCAATCTCTCTGTTCTCACTGTTCTCTTTCATTCACCTCTCTCAATCTCTCTGTTCCCACTGTTCTCTTTCTCTCACCTCCTCTCTGTTCTCACTGATCTCTTTCTCTCAATCTCTCTGTTCCCACTGTTCTCTTTCTCACCTCTCTCAATCTCTCTGTTCTCACTGTTCTCTTTCATTCACCTCTCTCAATCTCTCTGTTCTCACTGTTCTCTTTCATTCACCTCTCTCCATCTCTCTGTTCCCACTGTTCTCTTTCTCTCACCTCCTCTCTGTTCTCACTGTTCTTTCTCTCCATCTCTCTTTTCCCACTGTTCTCTTTCTCTCACCTCTCTCAATCTCTCTGTTCTCATTGTTCTCTTTCTCTCACCTCTCTCCATCTCCCTGTTCTGACTGTTCTCTTTCTCTCTGACTCCCCCCTTCTCTCTATCTCCCTCCCTCCTTCCTTCCCTCAATTAAATTGAGTTCAATTCAAGGGGCTTTATTGGCATGGGAAACATATGTTAACATTGCCAAAGCAAGTGAAGTAGATAATAAACAAAAGTGAAATAAAGAATAAAAAATGAACAGTAAACATTACACTCACAGAAGTTCCAAAAGAATAAAGACATTACAAATGTCATATTATATATATATACACAGTGTTGTAACGATGTGCACATTTTTAAAGTAGAAAATGGAAATGAATAAACACACAGCTGAAGTCAGATGTTTACATAGGTTGGAGTCATTAAAACTTGTTTTTCAACCACTCCACAAATGTATAGCAATAGCAAACTATTGTGTTGCCAAGTCGGTTAGGACATCTCCTTTGTAAATGACACAAGTCATTTTTCCAACAATTATTTACAGACAGATTATTTCACTTTTATTCACTGTATCACATTTCCAGTGGGCCAGAGGTTTACATACACTAAGTTGACTATGCCTTTAAACAGCTTGGAAAATTCCAGAAAATGTCATGGTTTTAGAAGCTTCTGATATGCTAATTGGCATAATTTGAGTCAATTGGAGGAGTCCATCGTAGTCCAATTGGAGGAGTCCACGTTCATCTGTACAACCACTAGGCTACACTGCCGCCCCCCACAGGTATGGAGTAATACAACTGAGTTTACTCAAAGAATAAAGCAACATTCCCAAAATGGAACATACAACAAAACTCTAACAGGAACACAACCACTAACGACAAACAATCACGGACAGAACAGAAATGTATGTCAGATGGTTAAATAGGGGATGTTATGAGGGAATATAAAACAGGTGTGTATGTAATCAGACAAAACTAAACAGAAAAATGGATCGGTAGTGACTAGAAAGCCGGTGACGTCGACCGCCGAACACCACCCGAACAAGGAGAAGGGCAGACTTCAGCGGAAGTCGTGACAATTGGGGTGATCAGTCCTTGGTTCCAAATATTGGGGAAGATGCCATAGCTAAGGATGATGTTAAAGAGTTTAAGTATAGCCATTTGGAATGTGTTGTCTGTATATTTGATCATTTCATTAAGGATACCGTCAACATCACAGGCCTTTTTGGGTTGGAGGGTTTGTATTTTGTCCTGTAGTTCATTCAATGTAATTGGAGAATCCAGTGGGTTCTGGGAGTCTTTAATAGTGGATTCTAAGCTTTGTATTTGATCCTGTATATGTTTTTGCATTTAGTTCTTTGTTCTTTGTTCTTTGTTATAGAGCCAAAAAGATTGGAGTGGTTTACCCATACATCTCCCTTTTGGATAGATAATTCTTTGTGTTGTTTCTTTAGTGTTTTCTAATTTTCCCAGAAGTGGTTTGAGTCTTTGGATCCTTTTTTTACATTGAGATGATCCTTCTTTTTCCGTAGTGTATTTCTGTATTGTTTACTCCCTCCCCTCCCTCTCTACCTTTCTTTCTCCTCCTCCCTCCCTCTTTGTTTTTATTGTCATGGAGTGGAGCAGCTGCAACTCTCCACTCCGGCGGGCGGGCGGGCGGACGGACAGACGGCCGCCCGAGTGGAGAGTTGCAGCTGCTCCACTCCATGACAATAAAAACAAAGAGTCCGTCCGTCCGACAGACAGACAGACAGACGTAGGTATGTACGTACACAACACTTGCACGCAAGGACACAAGTAAGAATACAACTGCATTCAAGACCATACACTCACACTTGCCTTACTGCAAACAGCCATCACACCTCCACATCCACAAAGCGGTAGATCTGTTATGGTCAGAGTCTGTACTTAAGTAAACAGCCTCTTCA